>NC_067425.1:29893659-29896159 GCF_009764475.1 Pristis pectinata
TATGTGGTCTGCTATGAACTTCAGGAAAGCCTTTGACAGAATCAGAATTATTATCACTGACTTATATGTGGTGAAATTTGTTTTGCAACAGCAGTACAGTGCAAAGACATAAAATTATTAATAATAACAAAATAGTGGAAAAAAATAACTAAGTAGTGTTCATGGGCTGTTCAGAAATCTGATGGCAGAGGGGAAGAAGTTGTTCCTAAATCATTGAGTATGGGTCTTCAGGCTCCTGTACCTCCTCCCAGATGGTAGTAACAAGAAGAGGGCATGTCTCGGGTGGTGAGGGTCCTTAGTGATGGATGCCACCTTCTTGAGGCACCGCCTCTTGAAGATGTCCTCGATGGTGTGCCCGCGATGGAGCTGGCTGAGTCGACAACCATCTGCAGCATCTTGCAATCCTGTGCATTGGAGCCTCCATGCCAGGCTGTTATGCTCTCCAATGTACATCTATAGAAATTCACAAGAGTCTTTGGTGACACACCAAATCACCTCCAACTCCTAAAGAAGTAGAGCTGCTGGCGTGCCTTCTTCGTGACTGCATCAATGTATTGGGCCCAGGATAGATCCTCTGAGATGTTGACGCCCAGGAACTTGAAGCTGCTCATCCTTTCCACCGGTGACCCCTCAATGAGGATGGGTGTGTGTTCTCCCGACTTCCCCTTCGTGAAGTCCACAGTCATTTACTTGATCTTGCTGATGTTGAGTGCGAGGTTGTTGTTGCAACACCACTCATCTAGCCGAACTATCTCACTCCTGTACACCTCCTCATTGCCATCTGACAATGGAGACTGATCCAGAAGGTTTGAGCCCATGAGCTTCAGGGCAAGCTGGCAAACTGGACCCATAATTGGCTTGGTAGTTGGAGGCAGAGGGTGACAGTGGGGAGTTGTTTATGTGATTGGAAGCCTGTGGCCAGTGGTGTACCACAGGGATCAGTGCTGACACCCTTACTGTGTGTTACATACATCAACAATTTGGGTATGAATGTGGAAGGTCTGATTTGTAAGTTTGCAGATAACAGAAAAATTGGAGGTGTTCTCAATAGCGCGGAAGTCTAGAAGACTACAGGATGATATTGATCAGTTTGTAAGATAGGCAGAGTAATTGCAGAAGGAATTTAATCATGATAGGTTCAAGGCGAAGCACTTTGCAAGGACAAATGAGGGTAAGACAGACATGAATGAGAAGGCCTTAGGGGAGCTTGGCATACAAGGAGCTAGAGCAAAGATAGAGTGGTGAAGGTAGCAAATAGGATTCTTGCCTTCATTAACTAGGCCATAGAATACAAGGGAAAGGTGGTTATGGTACAACTTTATAAAACAATAGTTTGGCCACAGCTGGAGTTCTGAGTGCCATTTTCGTCAGCATGCTTTAGGGAGGATATGACTGCACTGGAGAGGGCACAGAGGAGATTCACCAGGATATTACCTATGGAGCATTTCAGTTATGAGGAGAGACTTGGTGTGGAGGAGGCCAAGGTACACAAAATGATGAGGGCTTAGACAGAGTAGAGAATAGGATAGTATCTAGTTTTAAATACCCCATAACAGGGTATCTAAAACTAGACAGCAAAGGTTCAGGGTAAGGGCTAAGAAGTTCAGAGGAGATCTGACAAAGAACATTTTTCACCCAGAGGGTGGTTGGGAACTGGATCACACCGCCAGAGGACAGCGAATTGTCAACGTGGAGAAGGCTACAGGCCAAGCGTTGGTATACGGGTTTAATACAGTTAAGTCCTTCATGGTTGACACTCTCTCCCCTCCCCCTCCTACCCACCCCCCACCCCCCTTCCACCTCCTACCCACCTCCCCCGACACCTCTTCCCTTCCCCACTCCCTCACCCCCTTCCCTCACCCTGCTCCCCTTGCCCCAATTCCCACCTCTCCCACTGCCCATACCCCTCTCTCCCAACCCCTTCCCCCTCTCCCCTAACCCCAATGCCCCTCTCTGCCATCCCCTTCCCTTCCCCATCCCCCCCTCCCCATCCCCTACCCCCTCATCCCCTCCCCCTCAGCCCCTTCCCCCTCCCTCCCCCTCATCCCCCCACCATCCCCCTCCCATCCCCACTTCCCATCCCTCTCCCCATTCCCCCCTCCCTCCCCCCTCACCCCTCCCTCTCCCCTCCTCCCCCTCCCTCCCTCTCCCTCCCCATCCCTCTCCCCCCCTCCCCATCCCTCTCCCCATGCCCCCCTCCCTCTCCCCTCCTCCCCCCTCTCCCCCTCCGTCCCCCTCTCCCTCCCCCACTTCCTCCCCCTCCCCCCCTCCCCCCCCTCCTCCCCTCCCCCCTCTCCCCCTCCCTCCCCTCCCCCCTCTCCTCCCCCCTCTCCCCCTCCCCTCCCCCCTCTCCCCCTCCTCCTCCCCTCCCCCCTCTCCCCCTCCTCCTCCCCTCCCCCCTCTCCCCCTCCCCCTCCCCTCCCCCCTCTCCCCCTCCCCTCCCCCCTCTCCCCCTCCCCTCCCCACCTCCCCCCTCCCTCCCCCCTCCACCTCCCCCCTC
>NC_067425.1:29901159-29944749 GCF_009764475.1 Pristis pectinata
CCTTCCTCCTTCCCCCCCTCCCCCCTCCTCCTTCCTCCCCCTCCCCCCTCCTCCTTCCTCCCTTCCCCCCCTCCTCCTTCCTCCTTCCCCCCCCTCCTCCTTCCTCCTTCCTCCTTCCCCCCCTCCCCATCCCTTACCTACTGTCTTTCCCTACCCCCTTTCCCCCCTCTCCCCTCACCTTATGACCGCTGTTGTACACCAGGGCTTTGACGGACCCCCGCTTCTCCGCCACCTGCGCCAGGACGGCGGCCGCCCCCTGGTACAGCGCCATGTCCCGGGCCCGCCGCTCCCCGCACGACACTGTCGTCAAGGCAGCCCAATCACTTTACGACGGCGCGGTTGCCCTGCCGCTCCCGCGTGGGGGAGCGGGTCCCCGCGGGTCTCGGGTCGGGGGAGGGGGAGGGGGCGGAGGAGAGGGGTGGGAGAGGGGGGAGGAGAGGGGGGGGAGGAGAGGGGGGGGAGAGGGGGAGGAGAGGGGGGGAGGAGGGGGGGAGGAGAGGGGGGGGAGGAGGGGGGGAGGAGAGGGGGAGGAGGAGAGACAAAGTGGGGGAGGAAGCAGGTCCCGGGCTGGGGGAGCGGGACCCGGGAGGTGGGGGGGGGAGCGGGTCCCCTCTGGTCCCGGGGTGTGGGGGGGAGCACGTGTCCCCTGCGGTCCCAGGGGGTGGGGGGTGGAGAGCGCGTCCCCTGTGGTCGTGGGGGCGGGTGGGGAGGAACAGCAGCCGCTGATTTGGTACAATGGTGCCATTACACATGTTCTGATGATATGGAAGCAGAAACCCTTCAGCCCTTCGAGCCCATTCGGCCACTAATCACCAGCAGGGTCTCTCCTCCAGTTGGTTCCTGCATTCTCCCTCTCAGCTCAAACCCTTGATGCCCTCTATGTCTGGAACTTCATCTCTCTCTCTCTCTCTGGTGGAGGATTCCACAGGTTCACTGCCCTCTGAGTGAAAAAAATCAACTCTTGTCAGCCCTAAATGTCTTCCCCTGTATCCTGAGACTGTGCCCCATCATTTTAGATCATCCATCCAAGGGGGACACCCTCCCCACACCCAAACATTAACCCTAATAGTGGAACGGAACAGTTAAGTTGCCTTGAAAGGAAGAAATAATGACAGAAAATTCTGTTGATACTCAGGAGATCAGGTAACAACTAAGGCAACTTAGCTGTTCTGTTCCACTATTTCTAAAGTATATTGACTCAATTTGGGCAATATGCTCAAGGTTTGATTATTGCCCATGTTGGTTGTGGTGAGAAGGTGATGGAGTAGCTACAGTCATTGAGGTACTCCCACAACGCTGGAGACACGAGAGACTGCAGATGCAGAAATCTGGAGCAACACACAAGGTGCTGCAGGAATTCAGTGGGTCAACTACCAAATGAAGGGTCTCGACCCAAAACATCGACTGTCCATTTCCCTCCATGGATGCTGCCTGACCCACTGAGTTCCTCCAGTGCTTTTGTGTGTTGCTCCTACGACGATGTTGGGGTGTTATTTTTAGCCCGGATCTAGTGACTGTAGGAGCACAGCCCGGCGCCAGGATGGAAGAAATAGATTGTGCAGCATGGCAAGACAAAATCCCTTAAAGCCTACAGCTGATGGTTGTAAGTGTGCACTGTAAATGCAGCTTAAATCTGCAAACTATGAATGCCCATTCAGACTTCATTCTATATAATGAATACTGTGCAGAGACACTGGAGCAAATGCCGCAGGGTGGATCACGTTGGTGAGTGGAATGGGGTGTCTGTGAAATAATGCTGGGGATACAGGTTGAGCAGAAAACAGATGCTGGAAATCTGAACTCAAAGCACAAAATGCCAGAACTGCTCATCAGGTCAAGCAGCATCTATGGAGGAAGTTTGAGGAGTCAGAAGTGCTGATTGTGCGTTCTTTTGTATCTCCAAGTCTGATCTTTCCTCCATCATTCTCCACCCTGTTTCCATTTCTAAGCTCCTGGCCTCATCGCCTCTGATTCCCTGCCCTGACAGTCCCCAGTCCAAATTCCCTCCCTCCCCTCATCCTCTTTGGACTCCCCACTCCTCCCCCCCCATCTCCTCAACATCCCAGATTTATCCATGACATCTCTTTGTCTTCCTACCTATTCATGATGCTTCTTTGATTCCCACTCTCTTCCCTCTGAGATCGATGCCCCTCCCCATCTCAAGGTCTTTTCTCATTGACTGGCTCCCGTCCTTCCTTTTAAGTTCACAGTCCTGTTCCCCTTGTGACCCTGTCCTTTTTCTGAACCAACCACTTGTCACTCTTTCGCCTCTTTCACCTCACTTTAAATTTTTCACCTCTCACCTTAAACCAATGCCTTCTAGTTCCCCTTCCCTGGGAAAAAATATTGTGTGCATTCATCCTGTCTATGCCCCTCATGATTTTATGCACCTCTATAAGTTCACCCCTCATTCTCCTACATCCCAAGGAATAAAGTCCTAACCTGCCCAACCTCTCCCTATACTTCAGTCCATCAGTCCTGGCAACATCCTCGTCAATCTTCTCTGTACTCTTTCCAGTTTAATGGTGTTTTTTCCTATAAACAGGGTGACTAAAACTGTACACAATACTCCAAGTGCACTCTCACCAACTGCAGCATTATTGTGTGTGTGTGTGTGTGTAGTCACAGGTAGAAGAACGTGGTGGCACTCCCTCCTATTATCAACACTCGGTCATTGGATCAGACAAGACTGACCAGTTAGACATGGCAGCAGCTGGCATCCATGGGATTGATTGTTTCTATGGTGCCAACATCTCCCGGAAAATCAAGGGAAGGAAAACATTGGAAAGGGAACTCTAGGAAATTGACCCAGCAACGGCAAAGGTACAACAATAGTTTGCCCATTACAAAGAAAGTAAAAAGTATGGATGGTGTTCCCAGGACATGCATTCTCTAGAAATTGGATGTTTTTGGATTTTAAGAGAATAATAGGATCTGAGGTTAGCGTAGGGAAGTGGTTCTGAGGTAAAAGATCAGCCATGATAAGTGGCAGAACAGGCACAAAGGGCTGAATGGCCTACTCCTACTTCTATTTCCTACATGCACGGTATCACTTCTGTGATACCCTGGGATATTTTATACCACGTTACAGATGTTATGTTAATGCAAGTTGTAGAAATGTTATTGTGAATTTTTTTGCGATGGCACATTATAGATTGTTCAACATTTCTAATTAAGAATAGGTAATTATGCTACTTTCAGTAGTGTCGTGGTTAAGATCTTAATACTTGATGGAAGGCTCCTTTGTGTAATTTTTCCATAAGTACAGGAGTTGGGATGTCATGTTACAGCTATACAAGATGTTGGTAAGGCCACATTTGGAGTAATGCATAACAGTTCTGGTCACCCTGCTGTAAGAAGGATGTCATTATACTGGAGAGGGTGTAAAAACGATTTACAAGGATGTTACCGGGACTGGAGGGTTTGGAGAGGCTTGATAGGCTGGGACTTCTTTCCCTGGAGCATAGGAGGCTGAGGGGTGACCTTGTAGAGGTTTATAAAATCATGAGGGGCATAGATGAGGTGAATAGCCACAGGGTAGGGGAGTCCAAAACTAGAACACGTAGGTTAAGGTGAGAGGGGAAAGACTTAAAAGGGACCTGAGAGCAACTTTTCCACACAGAGGGTGGTTTGTATATGGAACACACTGCCAGAGGAAGTGGTAGAGGCAGGTACAATTACGACATTTAAAAGACATGTGGGGAGGCACTTGGATAGGAAAGGGTTAGAGGGATATGGGCCAAATGTAGGCAAGTAGGACCAGCTTAGTTAGGCAACGTGGTCAGCATGGACGAGTTGGGCTGAAGGGCCCGTTTACCATGCTGTATAACTATGACCTCCATCATGAAGACAGAAGTGGGAATGCTTGCTGATGATGCACGAGGTTCAGTTCTCACTCCACCTGTGCTAATGAAGCTGTCCATGCCTGCATGCAGCAAGACCAGAATCATATTCAGGCATGTACTAACAAGTAGCAAATAATATTTGCATTATGCAAGTACCACGGAATGAACATTGCTGACAAGAGAGAGTCCAACTGCTTACTTTTGTTATTCACCTGTCCTGCCACCACTGAGTTTTCACCCCCTCGCTCCCCATCATCAGCATCTCGGAGATTATAGTTGCCCAGATGGCTGTCTAGACCAGCTACGTAATTATTTGTGACTACAAGTGCCAGTCACAGGTCACATACTCTGACTTCCCTTCTAACTCCCTAAAGTCCCTATCTGCAAGTCAGGAATCTGATGAAATACTTGCCTAGATGAATGTAGATCCAACAGCATTCAAGATGTTCAATACCACTCAGGATAGAGCAGCTTGTTTAATTAGTGCCCAACCACTACCTTAAAAATTCACTCACTGTTCCACTAACGCGTCATGGGTACAGTGTATATCATTGACATAAAACACTACAACAATATGCCAAAGTTTCACAGTACCTCCTAAATTCATAACATGTATCATCTGGAAAGGAAGTGACTGCAGGTGCATGTGAGTGCCAATTCTAATATTTCTCTGACTTGCTATTCCTTTATTGTCGCTGCTTCAAAGTTCTGGAATCCTCTTCCTCACCTTAGGGGGGAGCACCTTCAGCACAAAGACTATCGCAGTCCATGAAAGCACCTCCTTAGGCCCACCCCAAGTTTTCAAGGGCAACTTCGGTTGGGCAATACATGTTTGCTTTGGAGCAATGCCCACATCTGTAAATTAAAGAACATCTTATTACTGACAGACAAACAATAATTAGCTCATATGGGTGGCACAGCTTGCGGAGCTGCTGCCTCACAGCTCCAGAGACCCAGGTTCAATCCCGACCTCTGGTACTGTCCGTGTGGAGTTTGCATGTTCTCCCTGTGACTCTGTGGGTTCCTTCCAGATGCTTTGGTTTCCTCCAACGTCCCGAAGGCTTCTGGGGTGGTGGGTTAATTGGCCATGGTAAATTGTCCCTAGTGCGTAGGTGAATGGCAGAATCCAGGTGGAGTTCATGGAAATGTGGGGAAAATTAAAATAGGGATGAGTCTATCAAAGGGCCTGTTTCTGTGCTGTATAACTCGATAAACTAACTGGTTTGAAACAAAAACTTTTATGTAAGTGAAATGGTGCTTTTTACCTCTATGTTTACTGTTGGTGAGAATTCTTAATATGATTGACATGATGACATCAGTAGCTGAATGCCTGAGATCCCATTGAAAGATGCCATACAGCACTGTGAAAAGGGGAAGTTATTGCTGCAGAGGTCCTTAGGTTATTGACAAACAGAGTTACCTTGCTGCTGACTGCAGGATCTGAGCTGCAAACAGAAATGAAATGAAAATAAATTCAATTGCTTATGTCTTTCTTTCAGCAAAATGCAATTGAAGATTGATCTTTTTTGCAGTGAATTACAATAACAATCATTACTGGGTCATTTTGAGCCATTTCTAAAATGTGTCCAGGTAGTTCCTGGCTTCATTCACCCTTGTTACCTGAATATGATTACTTGACCACACGTGATGATGTCATTTCCTGTGTGTTACTCCATTTGAAGCATTACAAGGAACTTGGATCATGTCGTCCTGGGGCTGCTTGTCATCGGGCAATCCTGGGACAACATGGTCTCTCCTGGTCTCTTCCCTGATTCCCCACACCAAGTGCCATCTCTCCCCTAAACCTATGTCCTTCCTCCTCACCCCCTTTAACACTGTGCTGGTCTCTCTGCCCTGATTTTTACCCCCTACCACCACCTACTGCCAGTCTCTGCCTCTCCAACCCGACACTGTGCCAACCTCTCTCCCTGATCCCAACACCACACTGATCTCTCTCTTCCCACACCCTTCCATCCCAATCCCTTCACGTGCTGATTCCCTCACTCTGACCCCACCACCAAGGGCCAGTCTTTCCCGCCCCTCTGATCCCAACACCAACTTGTACTTTCTTTCCCTTCACCCCCTCCCCCCAACTCTCACACAAATCCTTATTTTTTTTGAGTCTCACCCGACCCCCATCAAAGGCTGGGCTCCAACGCCTGCTTCCCGCCACAGCACGAGCCCACTGGGGCTTGTGGCTGGGAATGTCCTGTCGCAGTCTGGGAAAGGAATACCAAACAACTCGAGTGTAGTTTTTAGTGAAGAACCAATGAGCTGATGTGATATTTCCAGCTCACCCATTTAGGATGATCTAAAATTACTAGATAGATAGCCTTTAGATATTGGTTGAGGGATAGGTGTTGGCAGAGAGACGGGTGGTGACAAGGACGTTAGATGAATTCCCATGCTTTTCTTCAAATAGTGCCCTGTGTTCTTCTGTATCCTGCCTTGAGAGCAGAGGTTGATATGTCATCTAAAAAGTACAGTGCATTCAACAATACACTGTAGTGCCAGTTTAGATAATTGTACTGAGGCTTGTGGGGTAGGCTTGGCATAGAACGACAGGCCTTAGCAGGACCTAATGATCGTAACAATAGAATTTAAGTCAGTGGAGGTGGAATTTGCAGGTAGTGCTTTGTCCCTTCATAGGGATACTGCTAATTAATATATCTAAAGCAGACCTGAAATTCACAATAATGAGGTACTAGAGAGTAGCCACTGTAATTATATTAGAGAGAAAACTGAAGGGAAATATAACGTCTGATGAAAGTTTGACATTTCAAAGGCACATAGTGAAATGACAAATACTGACCTAATTATAAAGGAATCTATTGTAAATAAAATGTCATCACCCACTCTTTAAAAAAGCAAGATCATATGATTACAGTGCTCAATGGTACCTTCCTCCACCCAGCTTAAACTGCTCAAAACAAAGATAAGAACCTGAGCCTGGGAGAAGTGGGGGAATTACATTTGAAGTTTAAAACATGGCAGCAAAGCAGAATTTCCAGTGCTTGGAGGACCAGCTCTTGTGCCCTATTTGTCTGGAGGTCTTCAAACAGCCCTTGATGCTCCAGTGTGGTCATAGCTATTGTAAGAACTGTGTACTCTCTCTTTCTGGAAACCTGGACAACTACTTTACTTGCCCCGTGTGTCGGAAGACGGTGGACTGCAGCAGCTCTTCTCTGAATGTCTCACTAGCTCGTGTTATTGACACCTTGACAGTAATAAGTGGGTCCAGTGGCAACCAAGAAAACTGCAGGGATCATCACAACCCCCTGAGCCTCTACTGTGAGAAAGACCAGCAGATAATCTGTGGGCTCTGTGGAATCATCGGACAACACAAGCAACATAAGTTAACCCCCCTCTCCAGCGTGTATGAGAGGATGAAGGTAATAATTTGTGCTTTCATTTTTTGTATATTGACTGTGACTAACAGCAGATTAAGCAAGGCCCCTTTGTTGCCATTTGTGGGGGGTGGTGGGAGAAAGTGCAACAGGTTGCAAAGCCCATTGAAGTGAGTATATCTGCAGCACTGAGATGCTCAAACTGTTCCCACTTTTCCTCACAAAACTCAGCAGCACGGAAGGTGATTCTGGTATCAGCGTTAGGCTAAAGGTAAGAAGAACTGAGTATTTAAAGGCATATTCTCACTGGGGAAAATAGGTCAAACAGACAGAGTTTGCAGACTGAAGTACAAATCTGAGTGAGGGTGGAACATGGAAAGGCGAAGAGAGGAAGTGGCATGGGAATGTTTGATGGTTGCTCACAGTCAGGAGAAAGCGTGGAGGAGAGGAGAACTCAGCGATATGTTGCTTTTCACTTGCTGAGATGTTGGTCGAGGTCAATGAACTTGTAAACACTGCGTTATTTGAACCCTCTGATATACAAGGGCATTGAAAATAAGCAAAACAAACAACATGAGATGAGAAATTTGTTGGTGGGCATTAAGTGAAAAGCCACAAGGATTGATAGTTTTATATTTTTCTGTGAGACCTTCCCAGCTAAGTGTGTTTTTATTAGGAACAAATTAAAGCATTGTGATCCAGTGTTTTTTTTTAATGTTAGGTATGTTAATATAAAAATAATCCACAATTAAAGTTAGTGTATTGCTGTGGCAGTTGGGGCTGATGCTGCACAGGTCCAGTGACCTGGGTTCAATTCTGACCTCCGATGCTGTCTGTGTGGAGTTTGCTTGTTTTCTCTGTGATCGCGTGGGTTTCCCCTGGGTACTCCGGTCCCCTCCCACATCCCAAAATGGGCTAGTAATTTAAGTGACTGCTGTAAATTGCCCCTTGGTATAGGTGGGTGGCAGGACAGTTGGTATTTGATGTGCATCTTAGAGTAGGTTATAGAAAAACAAGTGGGAGAATGGGATTGATGTGAATATTTTGCGAGTAAAATAGCCTCCTTCTAAGAAAATAGGAAGATATGAAACATTTATGTATGGAACTAGATAGCACTACAATAAAGTTAGACTGTGTACAAGATTAAGTAACCACAATAAAGTTAGACTGAAGCAATTAAGTTCATCTGTGTATAGGCTTTGATAACACTGTAATTAAGTTCAACTGTCTGTAGGGCTAGACAAGACTGCAATGATATTAGCCTATGTATAAGATGAGATGACTCTGCAATGAAGTTAGACGGTATGTAACACTAGTTACCACTGCTCCAATGTATCACATTTCAAATTAGATTGTTTATTTTTAATAACCAGCAAACAATGATTAAGTAGAGTTGAGACCTACTATAAACTTCAAATTCTGTACCGTCTCCTCCAAAAAGAGCTCATGCATTTTCAAAGGAAGAACGAGAAGAGACAAAATGAAATAGCTGATACAATTTTAAAGTCAGAATAAGAACTGAGGGACATTGGGATGAATGTGCACAAATCTGTGACAGCAGCAGGAGACGTTGGCAAGGCTGTTAAAATAGCAGTTGATTATTTTACGTTAGTACATTGAGGTTTGAATACAAAAGCAGGGAAGTTATACAAATCATTACAAATCATCAGTTAGACCTCAGGTGCAATAATGCGTCTAATTCTAAGAACCACAAATACATAGGACATCAAAGCTTTATATTCTTTACTGGACTGCTATCAGGAATAAGGAGCTCAATTACTTGGAACAAATAAAGTTGCGGGGAAATTTAACAGTAATGTTCAAAATCATGAAGGGTTTTGATAGGGTAAGGGAATGGTTGGTAAGCTGAGAAAACATTCAAAACAATTAGGTACACATAAAAAAATACATTTTTTTATGTAATATAAACTGCCCAATAGAATTGTGGAAGATACAAAAATAAATCACGTCGTAAGAGCCAGCACAGGCACATTAGTCTAATGGCCTTCTTCAATGCTACTAGGATTCTATGATTACTACTTGGTTAGGAATAAGACTGGTAGATATAGAGGAGAGTTTGCCTGGAAAGAGCAACTCCGGGGTTCTAAGTGGTGCAACCACAGAAGTGTTATTAGTAGAATCCGATCACTTAGGTTGACCAGAGAAGCTATAATGATACAAAGGTTGGCCTGTTTACCTTAGGAAAATTACTGACATTTATTAGGTGAAAGTAGTTTAGGTGAATCAGATTGCACACCATATGTAAAAGGGACAAAATGACTGGAACAGTACACAGATGATTCTATGACCAAAACAGGACAGACTGAATATGTGGGTTGGAGAACCTAGGCTAAGATCTTATAGTTCTAAAATAAAAAGGAAAAAAAAGTTGTAGATGTATTTTTCTATCTGTTTTTGAAAAGCATCATTATTTTACTGGCACAGATTAGGTGTATAATCAGTATAGTCAACAATAATGTGCAGAGCACTGATCCTGACTGTGTCTTCCAAGTGTCTTCATTCATCCATATGAATGAAGGGATTCTTTGAATTTTTATACTTTAGCCTATCCAAATTCAATAGAGGTTAATTATGCTTCACACACAGCCTAAATTTGATCCCCAGCACTACTGCAGTGATGTTACCTGGTCTCAGGTTATTCTCTCTTTTAAAATAGTAGGGTAGAATTTTCAACAAGAACAAGCATTCTTGCTACCTTACTAACTTATCAGATTCTACATTGAGCAGTCCTGTGCAGGTCAGCAGTGATGTTTGTATCCAGACTGCAGGCAAAAGTTTTCCTTTTGATTCCCTCCACTCTAATGGCAGTGGTGGATGGGGTGGGGAAGGGGATTTGTGGGGAGAGTGAGTGTAGGGTGCTAAATCCTGAACCATTTCTGAGCTTGGTGAATTTTCTAGCAAAATTTCCATCAGAAGCACATTCCCTGATGTGACTAGGTTCATTTGAATGAAGCAGTAAAGTCAGAGTGATATAATATGGCACATTAAATATGACTATTCCCTTGGTAACAGCAATATTCCTCATGCTAGCATTCAACAGATGCCTATTCATTTGGACAGAGGCACAACACAAAAGCATTTAAAGGTTTGAATTAACATCAAACATTCATTGTGCTGGAGTATGTCAATAAATTCATTTGTATACATTCATCAGTTAGTAGATTTTAGTGGGCCTGAAACAATGAGCAGTATCCAAAGCAATGCACTGGTTTCCTTCAGGATTATCAGTTAAAGTATAAAGCATGAAATTAGAAGTTGATTTTCCCACACAGTGATTTGAACATGAACTGCTTCTCATGCAGATTACACCATCTCTTAGAAGGGAGCTGAATAATATTTGAAAAGAAAGATTAGATAAGGGAAAGGATAGATTGAAGAGGTATTGCTAATTCTGGCACAGATCAACATGTCCTCCTGTCCCAATATCTACAGTTGTAAAAGAGGAACCTGTTCTACCTGGGTGATAGATATCTCAGTACTTAATGGGATTCCAAATTATGAAGTATAACAGTACTAACATATCCCATTTAACTGACAAAAAATCACATTTGTTTGTAAATTTCAATGAAAAAAATATTTTAATAATTAATTCTTGGATATTTAAACAACACTTATCCCAGCTCTGATTTAACAATAATCTGCAATTTGAAGCAGTCCTGAACTGAAAATAAATGCATGGGCCCAGTAGGTAAAAGGCACTGCCCCATAATTGCTGTTTGGGCATCTTTGGTGTTCTTAAACGTTTAAAAATTCTGCTTCCAATATTTCCTGTGGTGTGGGTATTCAGGATCCGTGGTCGAAATAAGGTCTCAGAATAAGCATTCAAGACAGAAATGAGAAGAAATTTCATCACCCAGAGAGTAGTGAATCTTTGGACTTCTCTACCCATGAGGGCTGTGAAAGCTCAGTTACTGAGTATAGCCAAGAAAGAGATTGATCAATTTTTAGTTATCAATGGATATGGGGTGTGAGTGTAGGAAAATGGCACTGATGTAAAGACCTTTTTGAATGGAGAAGCAGGCACAAGATTTGCCTACTCTTCTATTCCTTTGTTCCCATCAGATAACTGTTTGTGCCAAACAAGTGTGCAAAACTGTTGTCTAGAAGGATAATCCAGTTTTGTAAGAGATTGCCTCTTGAGCTGCATATGACAACGTGTAATATCATGCGAAACACATGATTGAAACGTGAGATATTGTGCCTAAAACAATGAGCTGCAGTGCTTTGGATCCTGAAGTGGCTTCAAATATAGCCTAATCCTGTCATTTGATCCCATCAGTTTTGTTAATAAAGCATTTCTGGATGGAATCATAGAAAAATTGCAACAGCGAAAGCAGGCATTCAGCCTTTCCTGTCCACGACAAGTGACAAAGAGACAGCCAGCCTAATCCCTTCTTCTAGCACTTAAGTCTGCCTCTCCACCCTTCAGTAGTAGGTTACCGACACCCCACCCAACTCAAGGTGAAAGAATATTTTCATCATCTCTTCTCCTTCTACCAATTATTTCAAATCTCTGGGCCTCCTTGTTTTTGATCCCTCTGCTAAAGGAAGTAAGCCCTCCCATTTACTCTGTTTAGGCCCCAACATAATTTAATTCACTCCAGATGAAGCCTCTTCTGTTCCAAAGTAAATATACCAAGGTTAACCAATCTTTCCTCATAGCTAAAATTTTCCAATCCCGGTATCATCCTTATAGATCTCCTCTGTACCCTCTCTTGTACAATCACATGTTTCCTGTAAACTGATGATCAGAATTGTATTCAAACTGTGGTACAACTGGTCTTGTATAGACTTCCAGTATAACCTCTTTGCTCTACATCCTATGTCTCAGGGAAGAAAAAGAAAGCATCCCATATGCCTTTTTAACCACCTTATGAAACAAGGGCACTTTTCTCCTCTACTCCACCCAATATGCTCCCATGTATTGTGTGTACTCTCCCTTGCTGCATCTCCCCAAATGCAGTATCTTAAATTTTCTGGATTATATTCCCATTTTCCACATTTCTGCCCATACCTTTCTACAGTTGGAAGCTTTCCTCCTCAATTACAAACACACAATCAGCTTTAGGGTCATCTGCTACCTTTACCTTGCTCCCTATGTTTACCCAAAATTATTAATCATTATTGCACAAAGAAAGAAACTGTGTACGGACCCTGTGGGACTTCATTGTCCATGCCCCATTCCAGTCACAGAAACTTCTGTCAACCATTACTTTTTGATTCCTGCCATTGAGCCAGTTTTGGATCCAACTTGCTACTCTCCCTGAACCTACCATTTGGAAGCATGTCAAAAACTTTGCCAAAATCCATGCAGACTACCTCACTGCACTGCTCTCATTGTCTCCTCCCACAGCCATTAGCTGTAAAGATGGTAACCATTAATTCTTGAGCGGGTATGATGAAGGAAGGAAGGAACCTTATAATCTATTTGAGAAAAACGACTCAATCTAAATCTTTGGTTTGGGTAAGACTTATGTCCTGAGAAGAAACCTTAGCCTTTTGGTATTGTTTTTCTTTACAGGAACAACTTGCTTTGCTCATTACAGGAGCTCAGATGCAAAAGAACAACATGGAGAGGCACATAAACAGATTAAAACACAACAGGACCCGTATTATTGTAAGTGTAATAACTCCCAGGATGGTTTATAATGTTTGCTGCATGCTTTTTCTTTGAAAACAGCATTTTTTATTGTTCTTCTTTGATAGAAAATTTAACAATTGTTTATAAGAGAGATTTATTATCAGTTTTCTTGACAGACTCAGTCCCTACCATGCAGCATGTTCTGAAATGCGTTCTTCCAAAACTGTCCTGATAGGAACAGTTGGCAGGGTAGTTCACACATCTTTATGAGTGGTATACAAAGTTATGAAAGATATTGATAGTGGCGATTTGGAGAAATTTTTCCCTTAGCAGTGGTGTATCTGACCAGAGGGTATAGGTTCAAGGTAAGGAGTAGGAGATTTAGAGGGTATTTGAGGAAGATTTTTTCCACACATATGGCAGTTGAAATCTGGAACACACTCCTTGACGCTTTGATAGAAGCAAGGACTCTCACAACATTTCAGATGCATTTGGACGAGCACTTAAAATGCCATGCCATAAGCAACGAGTTGAGTGCTGGGAAATGGGATTAGTGTAGATAGGTACTTAGTGACCATCATGGACAGTTGGGACAAAGGGCCTCTATCTGTGCTATATGGCTCTATTTGTCTTTATTAGACTGAAGTGTCCATAGGTAGGCACAGTCTTCCTTTGACCACAAAGACATTGTGCACTCTGTGGAAGGAAGATGTGCGCCACATCTTTTGCCAACATACCTGGGTGCTGCATAATTCACCTTTGTTCTTCTGTTCTCTTCCAAAAATACCACATTTAAGACTATACTATTCAGGATAAATCTATCATAACTATATGCGTGCAAAAGTAATAAAGCAGAATAACAAAACAAATACTTAACCTATTATATACTATTTAAAAATGTTCTGACGTTAACAGACATGCAAGATATTAGAAGAGCTTCCTAGAATCATTTGAGTTCATATGTCCATATCATGAGTGCTTCAATGGCTCATAGAAGCTCGATTCTCTGTTGCAATGTGGAAACCCATGATTGAAGTACTGGAATTAGGAAATACTAAGAAATGAAATCTTTTTCCTAGTTTACAACTCCTAACAATTCTTTCCACCAGGGAGCAATTGTGTTATTAACCAATTTTGCCATTCACTCTAGAGGGTGTGAGATTCTGCTAGTAGACTTAATGGGGTTTATGTTCACTATTAATAATTCACTTTCAAAATACATATTATATCTCATAGATAACTTTTGGTGATGATAATGTTGACAGCTTCACAAACATCCAAAATTTCACAGCAAGCTACAGAAAGGATATTTTCATCTGGACAGTGTGCAGCAAAGACAAGGAAGTTGCCGGGACTGGAGGGCTTGAGTTGCAGGGGGAGGCTGGAGAGGCCGCAGCTGTTTTCCCTGGAGCACTGGAGACTGCAGGGTGACCTTATAGAGGTGTATGGGATTGTGAGGGGCATAGATGGGGTGACTGTTCACAGTCTTTTCCCCAGAATCAGGCAGTCTAAAACCCAAATTTAAGGTGAAAGGGGAACCAACTGGATGGGACCTGAGGGGCAGTTTTCCCACACACAGGTTCCTGGGCATGTGGAGGAAGCTGTAGAGACAGGTACAATTACAATTACGCTTAAAACACATTTGGACAGGTACATGGATCAAAAAGGTTTCGAGGGATATGGGCCAAACGCAGGCAGATAGAACTAGCCCAGGTAGGCAACTTGGTCAGCATGGATGTGTTGGGCTGAAGGGCCTGTTTCCGTGCTGTATAAATCTATAACTCCATAACTCAAATGAACTCCTGTCACAATTTACAGGACTGGGCAAGGTCCTTGTTTTAGGGACTGCCCAGATAAACAGCCATTTTGTTTACCATGTCCTTATGAAGACATATTATGTTCCTTGACACTGTGTAGTTTGCTTATTCACGTGGAAAGTGCTACTTCCTTAGACAACACTAGTGTAACTTGCATCACCCATTTGACCACTACCCCACACTAAGGGCAGACAGCATTCCTTTCAGGGAACCACAAACACGGTACATTTTCACAGCGCATATTATTTTTTCTGTATTTTATCAATAGTACTATGGCCATGTCCCCTGATATTTCCCAATTTATTCCTTTCAAGCCTGCTTCTTTGCTTGCTAATCCCCTTGCTCCATGATCTCCCCATTAACACCATTTCTTCTTTTGCTTCAAGTGGCAGCACAGTAGCGTAGCAGTTAGCGCGACGCTATTACAGCGCCAGCGATCGGGGTTCGATTCCCGTCGATGTCTGTAAGGAGTTTGTACATTCTCCTGTGTCTGTGTGGGTTTCCTCTGGGTGCTCCGGTTTCCTCCCACATTGCAAAGATGTACGGGTGGGTTAATTTGGTTTAAAATGGCCGGCATGGACTCGTTGGGCCGGAAGGGCCTGTTACCAAGCTGTAAATAAAAAAAAGTACTTATTCAATTTTTCCTCAAGAGAGCCTTATGCCTCCATTTGTTTGTGTTCCACTAGAATGAATCTGATGTCTGCAAACTGGTGATTCAGAAAGAATTCCAGGAACTCAGAAGTTTTGTTGATGAGGAAGAGGCCAACTTCATTCAGTGCATACAGTTAAAGTGCACCACAGCTGTTGAGACAATTGATGAACAATTGGAAGAGATGTCCAAAACACTAAAGCAGCTGAAGGAAGTTGAGGTTTCATTGAGAAAATTGGGCAATGAAAATCACTTAGATTTCATAAGGGTAAGTACAATGACCTTTTTCCATTCGCGCTTGATTTGGATGGAATCTTAAGGATAATCATCAGTAGAAATCGAAAAGAATGTTAATGTAGGTCTAGTTAAAAAAAATAGTTAGATAAAAAGATGGAAAGGTGTTGAATATAGAAACTCTAACGTATTAGGGATTCAACTAGGTAGTCCACCAATTCTAATTCACTCACTGTTAATCAATGTTGTGGTTTTGCCAGTTCCTGTGCAATTCAAAATTAGAGCACACCATTTTTAATGAACAACAAATATCTTATTAAACAGAAGCACCTCTCGTTGCCTGATCTTGATGGACTCAATTTCTGTTTTCTCACTGCTGAAGAGCTATATTTTATCAGATGAATCTGATGTTGATGATTCAGGAAGAATCCCAGCAACTCAGAAACTTGATGAAGAGTTCAACTTTATGTAGACCATACAATTAGAGTGTAGCATTGTCATTTTGTCAATTCCACAATGGCATCAGCTTTACTGGAATAAAACACAATCTAGGTGTTTAGGAACAATTATATCCCCAAAATATTGTCCACATCTTAATAAAATGAAAGGCGACATAAGAAAATGGTAATCAATAACTAACAACAAATCATGCCATTTGTCAAATAACTGCTAATGAATCAAGTATAAAGAAGACCATCAAAGGATTTTGGTGGCTCAAGAGTCACTGCACAGTCAGCGTGATAGTAAGTCCAACAGTCAGGTTCAATCCCTGATCTTTGCTGATATAGCTGAGTGTAATATGTGTTGACATTAATCCTTAGGAATGTTTGCATCTAAGCATGAGTGCCTGCAAAAGCTGGTTAAATAAGTTCTTGGGTGATGAGCCCTTTTGTGCCTTCTCCCAAGTGATACCTGTGATTGCATGTGATGGTCTATGCTCCATCTCTCCACCACCCAGCAAGGGAAGTAATGAGTGTAGATAAACCCTGCATAAAGACTTTGGAGATACAAGGAAGATTCAATCTTAAATGTGAAGAATATGTAGAGTAAACATTGCAGAGTACCATGGGGTAGCCAAGCAAAGAATGCCATCTTTTAGGGAAGCATGGTTTGTAAAAGCTGGTTGTTGCTATGAATAAATGAGAACAGTCAATTTTTTCACACCAGTGAGGTTTGAAATCACACCAGGAACAAACTTTGGGTAGAGGCTTATGATATCCATGAATGTATCACTTGAGTTATGAAATTCTCGTCAGCCATCTCATTATTTCCACAAAGTCCACTATTCTTTAGACAACATTCTATTTGCAAGGTTTGCTAAAAGACAATCTCCTAAAATTTAACTTTAATTTTCACTCAATAATGGTTTAAAGGATCTATGAAACAACCTATAGACCTATCTTGTTTCCAATGTATATAATTTATAAAAATTCAGAATCAGCAGGAAACAATTTCTGTATCTTCAGTATTTTGGAGCAGTGCGCAGAGATGAGTTTTCACCTATGTAACGTGAGAAGTACAGACTCTAAACATTGAAACATTGGCATCCCACATATTTAATCTTGCACATATCTAGCCTATTGCAACCCTATTACTACAGGGAATCTTTGAGTTAAGCCCAGCACCTCTTCCCCTGAGAGATGGAATTAGATGGTTGTGGGGTGTAGGTGTTGGCTGGAACCAGTTGGATCAGCTACCCCTAGCTGATCAACAATATTGTCAATAGCTGATGGCAGATCACCCATCTGCCGTCTTGAATTTTAGGGGAGTAAAATTTTCACATTTTCCAGGGAATGTGGAAATGTGATAAAATCAAATATCATTGAAATATTATGGTTAATGTTTCCCTTTCTAATTTATTTCTTAAAATCTCGTAATTTTATTTTCTGAACATTTTGCAGGAGTACAATTCAATCGCCTCACGGTAAGTGCAATTTCCAACTTCTCTGTTATTTTATTCAGTGCTGATGGAACAAGATTAATAATGCTCTTGACTGTATTTTTCTCTCCAATGGTGGATTTGTAGTGACTTCTTCCAGTCTGTTAAATCTCTTGATAGTCCAGTGGGAAAAGACAAGGACTAGGGAAGTACTAAGCCATACAGACCAGGAATGATCCTCATCCCAGAGCGATCAGAGATTTCAGAATCCTCCAAGATAAAAATGAGTAAAGATTCTTCCTTCTGTTCAACGTTGTGATCCCTGGGGAAAGGTGTAGCTGTTGGGTGAGGACAGAATGGGAGTTGGCTGTGATGACCCCCCCGGAGCTACTATTGAAGGCCCAGTGGCACTGCAGCGGTTTAAGCACACTATCAAAGGAGCTAACTTTGTAGTGAGATGGCTGCATTTGTTCTTTGCTGGAGATTGAGTCTGGAAGTTTGGTCACCAGCAGCTGTTGGGCCCTGAAGCATCAAGAGCTTCACTTACTCACAAATTGGGAAGAAAAGGAGCATTTAGGTTGTAGAGGAAGCAGTTGGGGGGGGGGGGGGGGGGGGGGGGAGGGGGTGGGAGAAGGTAAGGGAAAGAGACCACTGGGGTAAGAAAGTCTTTTTTTTAAATTCATCACTCCCCCATCTCTGCCCATTCTCACTGGGTGACTGGAATGCTATTGAGATGCTTTGGGCACACTCTGAATGGGGTTTTTAACTGAAATGATTTCAAGAGGGTCAGTAAGCCTTGAGGACTGCTTGTGTGCTGCCTCATTGCAGTCTTTGCTTTGGTTCTGAGCACATTTATCCAGAGTGGCCATAACAGTATCATCGACCATGCAGATGACTACTGAAGCTAATAACGCCTTAAACCATTAATTGGGAAGTTATTAATCACTTGGTTATCAACATTTTTTTTCTTGTAAATCCCTCTCTTCAAAAGGTACATAGACTAGGGGTAAGTCATTTAACTCATTGGGCCTGCTTAAGTAATCTGAGCCTTCCACCACCAACCACATCTCCCCATCTGATTCTGAGGAATCAATTTTTAAGGATTCCAAATTCCATTGATGAAACTGACATCAAATGAAATGTATGTATCCTTATTTTCACTGTATAATTCCTTCATTAATGGTGGTTTCTCGGTTTCTGGACGGGGTTAAATTTGCTTCCTCACAATGTACTAACCAATATGTTTTCTTCAGTCATTAAGATTGAACTGGGTACTTCATGGAGCTGAGCAAACATTGATAAGAGGAACTACTAAGATCAGGTGCCAGTTTAAGAGAGGTGACCGCTAGATAGGGGAGAGCCTCAAAGCAGGTTTAAAGGTTGGAAGAACTTGTTTGCTTTTGCATAAAAGGCGGTGCATGTGGGTGTTGAGTTCTGTGTTGCCAAACTGCAAATGATTCTTATCACAGCTCGATGTTTACAAATGGCATTACCCATTGCAGAATGGGTGTTAGTAATACACTTCAACTAAGCCAAGAACAATAGTTTTTCAGACAAGTAATTGTACAGCATCAACCAGTAGATGATTGTGGTATTTACACAGGCAATGGTAATTATCTTTCCTAGAGATGTGACATTGCTCATGACTCCACGGACTGTTTTCACTTCCAAATGAAATAATATCTAAAATACCCACAGGAGGCTGAGTCTTTTTGGCATTTGCAGAATGTGTGCTGAAGAAAAGAGACAATGTTAAATTTGGACATCGAATTGGCGACAGAGTATTCTGGGCATCATTGGTTGGGAAGGACCTCGGAGGTGTAGGAGGATATATAACCATTTGCTGCCACTAGTTTGTGATCTGGATTTGAGAAGTGAGGAAAACTTTTACACTTGGAGGCTACTAGAACACAAGATGCTTACTACAAATTGAACCGAATTATAAGTCCAATTAAAATGGAATTGGATATATATGGAGCACATGAATCCAAATAAATGGGATCAGAGTACATGGAAATAGATCAATGGGATTGGAGTACATGAGTATAGATAAAGGAGATTGGCGTACATGGATCAGGGTAAACGCAGTTGAGTACATGAATACACCATTCAAGTGGAGGATTTGAAGCCTTAAAAATATGTCAATCAAAGTGAATAATATTAATTGTTACAAATTAAACATTTTAGTCTCATTATCAGGATCAAATAGCTCTGCTTTTTCTAGGTTAGGTATAACAACCAGATACAGGGTGCTGATACAGCAGTACAGTTTTCTCCAAAAATGTGCCTTTCATCCATTACCTCATAAGAGCACCCTCAGGTCCACCAGTGATGTAATTTTTTTCCCATTGTCACATAAATAGATCCATCTGCATGACAAATTGAAGTTTTTGTTATGAACATGTCCACTGTGAATTGCACAAAGAACATCCAAACACATTTCACTTGTCATTTTATAAACAGCAGCCAGAAGAGATTACTAGTTTACCAGCCTGGGAGTCCATATATCAGATTAAATGATGGTGTTTAAACTTCCCCAAGATTTGTATGGAAGTACTTCCACATTTTGGTGTATCATGTACTGATAAAAAGAATATAGTTTTAAAGTTATTAGCAAAAACTCTTTGGTGGTGGGAATAGGGGTGTAGAAAATGGTGCCAAATGTTTTGGGTAGCTTATGGTTATGATAGAAAACATAGAAAAACCTACAGCACAATTCAGGCCCTTCGGGCCACAAAGCTGTTCCAAACATGTCCCTACCCTAGAAATTACTAAGCTTACCCCTAGCCCTCTATTTTTCTAAGCTCCATGTACCTATCCAAAAGTCTCTTAAAAGACCCTACCGTATCCGCCTCCACCACCGTTGCCGGCAGCCCATTCCACGCAATCACCACTCTCTGAGTAAAAAACTTACCCCTGACATCTCCTCTGTACCTACTCCCCAGCACCTTAAACCTGTGTCCTCTTGTGGCAACCATTTCAGCCCTGGGAAAAAACCTCTGACTATCCACATGATCAATGCCTCTCATCATCTTATACACCTCTATCAGGTCCCCCCTCATCCTCCGTCATTCCAAGGAGAAAAGGCCGAGTTCCCTCAACCTGTTTTCATAAGGCATGCTCCCCAATCCAGGCAGCATCCTTGTATATCTCCTCTGCACCCTTTCTATGGCTTCCACATCCTTCCTGTAGTGAGGCAACCAGAACTGAGCACAGTGCTCCAAGTGGGGTCTGACCAGGGTCCTATATAGCTGCAACAATACCTCTCGGCTCCTAAATTAAATTCCACGATTGATGAAGGACAATACACCATATGCCTTCTTAACCACAGAGTCAACCTGTGCAGCTGCTTGGAGTGTCCTGTGGACTCAGACCCCAAGATCCCTCTGATCCTCCACACTGCCAAGAGTCCTACCATTAATACTATACTCTGCCATCAAATTTACCTAACAAAATGAATCACTTCACACTTATCTGGGTTGAACTCCATCTGCCACTTCTCAGCCCAGTTTTACATTCTATCTATGTCCCGCTGTAACCTCTGACAGCCCTCCATACTATCCACAACACCTCCAACCTTTGTGTCATCAGCAAACTTACTAACCCATCCCTCCACTTCCTCATCCAGGTCGTTTATAAAAATCACAAAGAGTAAGGGTCCCAGAACAGATCCCTGAGGTACACCACTGGTCACCGACCTCCATGCAGAATATGACCCGTCAACAACCACTCTTTGCCTTCTACGGGCCAGTGATGGCTGAAAATATGTTGGGGCCATATTAAATTTTCAAAAGGGAATTGGGTATATAGTTTTAAAAGATTTGTCTGCAGGTTTATGGGATTAAAGGAGGAGGGAAGGGCTAATTAGATATACTTTTTAAAGAGCTAACATAGGCACAATGGGCCGATTGGCTGCCTTCAATGCTGTACAATCCTATGACTAATAATTCATGCATTTCTTTACACTTTTATATTTTGTGATGTGCAGTCCCTTTTCCCAAATTAATTGGGTAACATTTGCCATAATGTAAAATGTGAAATATCAACTCAGCCCTCTGCCTCTCCCAATTTACCATTCCATTGACCATTGTCTCTTCATGACATTATGAAAAGAGGACAAATTGCAAAGAAAGGCAATATGGTTCTTTTCTGTAGTGAAGTTTTCCCTGTGGCTACAGCACATGACTGATTTTGTAGGGAAGTGCTAATTGAAATGCATTCATTTGCCTGGAAATTCAATTGCATAATGTAGTTCTTTACATTGTTATCCAGTTGAAAATAGATCTTTTTCCCGAGTGGAAATATGATGGTAAGTGGTTTTGCATCATTCAGAAACTTTGAATATGGTCCTCTGACATGAGTCACATTTGTGATCCTGACATGATTTCAGTGTTACATGCACATAGGGTGAGGTCATTCTCCAAACAATATTCCTCTTGGACCATATTCTCCTGGGGATTCCTGTTATTGTGGACAAAATGGTCTTACTTCCACAATGCTGTATTGGGAGACCTACAGGATAAGTAAACTAACTAACTACATCTTTGATTCCCTCCACCACTGTGCTAACCACCCACAAAATATGCTGCAAAACTGCAAGACCCAAATTTCTTTTGCTCACAGCAACATGCCAGACTTCAAACCCAAAATTCCTTCCTGTGAAACACATTGCTAATCTCCCATTCCCAATTTATCCGCCTTCTCCCCACCTCCCCAAGCACCAAATGCCAGTCCTTCCTGATCTTTTTCCTCTCACTGCCCCCAAATTGTGGCTCCGAGACCCAACCATCCTGGGCCACAGCACAGTCCTGTTTGTGGCCAAGGAGGATGGGGTATAGGAGCCAACATTTGGGGGCAGGAAAGGTGGCCCAGGCAGCAAATTTTCAGCTACGAAGATACGCAATACCCAGTGTCCAACGCACCCATTGGTGCCCTCTTGCTTTGCCATTCTAGGGAATTTTCCTTGCTGAGGGAATGGGCAGGTGAATTGCTACCCAACCTTTCTGAGAATATATGGTCTCCTGTAGAGAGCTGTCCTCCTGCTCCTCGCACTTATTTTAACTTGTCCTGCCCTGTGTGCCCTCTGTTTATTCCACTAGTCATGCTGAATTATAAGGTATCTTTATTAGTCACATGTACATCGAAACACACAGTGAAATTCATCTTTTGTGTAGTGTTCTGGGGCAGCCCGCAAATGTCGCCACGCTTCTGGCGCCAACATAGCAAGCCCACAGCTTCCTAAACTGTACGTCTTTGGAATATGGGAGGAAACCGGAGCACCCAGAGGAAACCCACGCAGACACACGGGGAGAACGTACAAACTCCTTACAGACAGCGGCCGGAATTGAACCCAGGTCGCTGATACTGTAAAGCGTTACGCTAACCACTACACTACCGTGCCTGCCCATGAGGGGAATAACTATTAATACACCCATGTACTGGAGCAACAGCTTTATGCAAAAGATGAAGTCCGCAAAAAAATGTCCTTCAGCATGTGCCATATTACTCCCTGTACACTTTGCAACCTTTATCAACATAGAAAGCATGAACCACTTCCACAATATCCAGAGGAAATTACCCAGCAATTAAATAGCAAGTAGTTGATTACCCCTTTAAAAAGTATAGTAAGACTGGGCAGTTCTTCCTGTTGCCTAACAAGTGTAAAGACCAGTGTAATTATAAGAAACTTATAATTAAACTTATTGTTCTGTATATTTCAACCTTTCACTCCTTCTAGGTTTAGCAAGTCTTTTTGTTAAACCTAGAAGGGGTGAAAGGTTGAAATATATAGAACAAAATTTAAAATAGGAAACTTTATTAACTGTTCTCATTAGTAATGCCAGGAGGTACCACTTCACAATGTCACAGCAGGTTTAGATCTATATAAACTTCTAGCCTACTGCTACTACTCAGTAATTCCAAAAGCATTCTGCAAAGCACAAAGAAGAAAATGAGAGATATGAGAAGATCCCTCTGTTCCAGTTTGGGTTGCAAGGCAGGAAGTATTTCCCCTTTAATTGTAGATGCAGCCATGTCCATTGACAGTAGATCCACTGCATCAATTAGCTATGGTCCATTCAGTAACACTAGTTTGCATGGTTTGAGTCTTTTATGTATTTATTGTCCTTCTAGATGCAAACAGATGCCACAGCCAGAGTCAGACAAAATCTTCAGTAGCGTCTCCTTCAAACCTGGCTTTAGGCATGATGACATCAAACTAACGGTTTGGAAAAAACTGCAGAAGCGGATTTTACCAGGTGGGTTTGAATATTGGACTTGTTAGCAAATGGGATCCAGGTGTTGCCAGACAAGATAATATAAAAAGAATTGTGGGGAAAGTTCATTCATAGTTTAATTCGTGAACCAAATTAGTATTGCTAGGGGCATTGACAGTTTTTCCAGGAGTGCTGGGGAAAGATTATTTAAAGACTTCTGTTGGTCCACCCTGTGCAAGGGTGCACTTTCTGCATAAAAGAGGTACTGGCGTGATTTTTTTTTCAATGGTTGAGCACATTAACCTGAGTGTTAACTGTTTCTTCCTGCATCCAAGAACCTCCAGGACAAAGCCATTGATTTGATCAGCACTCCATCTTTACATACAACTTCGGCATACTGTGCCTGAAGTGTGTAAGCATACAGGAGGCATTGCAACCTCTCACCAACGTTTCTTTGACATCCCCAAACCCCTGACTTTCAGTGTATGGGAACATCAAAACTTGGTAAGTTCCCTTTTAAGTCACTCACCATCCAAACCTAGATATATTTTGCTGTCTCTTCACCCTGCTGGGGCTCAACACAACTTTCTCATGTAACAATAGGAAGGCAATAAATACTAGCCTTGCTTGCAACAGCCATATCACCACAATGAGTCAAAGAGAAAAACAAAATAAGCTTGTTGTAGCACCTCAGTGCTATGATTTACAATAGCCAGAATCAGCAGAGAAGTATATGTTCATAAAAGTAATTATTTAGAACTTTAACTCAGAATTTACTGTGCTTCAGGCAGTAAGTTTTCCCCTACACAGCTTCCTGGATACTCAGTGCAATTGTTTGTTTGATATCTTTCAGAACCAGAAGAACTAAAATTAGATCCTAGCACCGCACACCCACTCCTAATCATAACCAATGGTAGTACCAGGGTAGAATGTGGAACATACCTCAAGCGCTTGTCATTGGTACAGGAGCGATTTGACTACAACACCTGCATTCTTGCCAACAAAGGTTTTTCCTCAGGCAAGCACTACTGGCAAGTGATTGTCAATGACAAGATGAGATGGCGTCTTGGCGTTATCAAAGGTACCACAGGGCGCAAAGGGAAGTTGAACAAGACTCCGGAGAATGGTGTCTGGATGATTGGAGTGAAGGAAGGAAAAATTTATGAGGCATATCAGAATCCCAAAATCCAGCTTTCACTCTTGGTGAGGCCACGGAAGATTGGTGTGTTCCTTGATTATGAGGGAGGGCGACTTTCATTCTATAATGTGGATAATCCAGATGAGCTGAGTTTGATCTATGTTTTTGATGCAGCTTTTCAAGGAAAGATTTATCCAATTTTTGACCTTTGCTGTGTTGACAGAAGCAATGACATAGCACCTATCACACTCTGTCGTGTTTGAATTTATCCCAACAAACAGCAAGAGGCATCATGCAAATATGAACCACTACTGTTCTAATATCATGGCAACTGTTTTAATGTCATAATTGATGCTGTCTGATTTTATAACATGGCTCATCATATGAGAGACAGCATTAGGTTCACGGAATCTTTCTTTCAAACTTACTCTCAGATCTCCTGAATTAGCAAGAAATATGTTTGTGATGTTTAGCTGTAAAATGGATTTCCATTTAATGGACTTAGTTACTTAGGGCACTGATCTGTGGGATTGGCTGACTTATAGAAATTCTGCAAACATTATCAATTTTACCCAAAATTGCTGGAATCAAATCCAGGGCAATTAACTGTCTGTAAATGTCTAGACTTAGGTCAAAAGAACTAATATGAATGGTTTAATATACTATTTCATTTTTTTCCATCTGTAACAGAGTGATTTTGCTTTGTGATGTCCTTTTGTTGACATCTGGAATGTGACAGTCATGTGATGGATGAAAATTTTTATTGCACATATTAAATTCATATTCTAGAAACTTGTTGCACAGAGGAAGGATATTTGGTCCATCATGCTTGGGCTGACTCTTTGAAAGATCAAACCAATTTATCTCTCTCCCTGGTCCTTCCACAAGAACCCTGTAAGTTTTTTTTCCTCTTGAGGTACAAATCAAATTTATTGTTGAAGCTGCTTCTGTCACTAGTCTTGGCAGTTTCTTCCAACTTCAAATAATTCTGAGTGAAATTATTTTGCCTCATATCACCTCTAGCTGTTTGTTTAAAACCTTATGTCTGTATCCTCTGGTTGCAGGTCCTACTGCCAGTGAAAACAGTACTTTCACCCTTATTTACTTAACTCTCCCATTAATGTTCACTGAGTAAAGGAGAACGTCTTCAGCTGCTTTGGTCTATTCATGTAAATGAAGTCCTGGGATTCTCCTTGGCAGCATTATAGTAATTATCCCCTGCACTCTCTCAAAGGACCTGACATCATTCCTAAACTGTGGTTTCCAGAACTATATATAATAATGCAATTGTGGCCAAGCCACTGATTTTTAAAGATGTTTATAAAGGTAAAGACTTTCTTGTTTTTGTGCTCTGTTAATAAATCCAGGAATCCCATTTCTTTGCTAACATCGTCATCAACCTCTCGTGCTACTGTGAAGCATTTTTGTATCTTCACCCACAGGCCTCTGTTCCTGCACCTGACCTGCCGAGTATTTCTAGCGTTCCCTTTTGTTTCAGATTTCCAGCAGCTGCTGTGATCTGCATCACATACTTCCAACATGTTATTTTGTATCTTTTCTCTCTCTAACTGCTGGCATCATACATTACCTGGACAACTTTGATCTCTATCCTGTCATAAACATTCCCTCTCCCTCCTTTCCACTCGCTGCAACTTAAACAAAAAACTTATTTTCTCACTTTTCGTTCTGATGAAGACTCATTGACCTGAAATGTTGAATCTGTTTCTCTTTCCACACGTGTTACCTGACTTGCTGAGTATTTCTGGCAATTCCTGCTTTTGTTCCTGTACAACCAAGCTGAGGTCATTGTATCCAAAAGAGCTGAGATACTAATAGTGACCCTTGATAAATGAACATTTCCCTCCAGTCTAAAAAACAACCGTTCACCACAACACTCTGCTTTCTGTCCCTTCTAGGGTTCAGTGGCCCTTTAATCCCAAACCACCGTCATTTTTTGAAGGACAAAATTGCCACATTGGACCACTGCAGTTGCTGGGTTGAAGGTACTCCAAAAGTACCCTGAAGTAAGGAGCTCCACGATTACTTATCAGCCCTTGTCAGAATGTTATTCAGGTCTGGCCACGTGCTGGCATAGACTATTTCATTATCTGAGGAGTGGTGAATGAAATTAAATAGTGTCCACTCAGGTGGGGTGAATCAAATTGGCTGAAAATTGGTTTCTGTGATGGGAACCACAGAAAATGGGCAAAGTAGATCATCCCTCAGAACTTCTGTCTGAAGATGGTTTCACTCTGCTTTGCACCATGCTGAGCTCTGCCAGCATTTAAGAAGGGGATGTCCTGCAACCTTCTATCCTTGCAAAGTACCACCTCATCTCCAAGCTCCCAACCTCTCTAAGGCACCTGCAGTCTGGCAAAACAAGGTCTCTCTTTCCTGGACCTCTTGATTTGAGTTCCTCCAATCAGATTTCCTGCCCTACCCCAATACCAATCTATCCTCATCAAAGACACAGAAGATGTCATGTGTGACTATGATTAAAGTAAACCATCTCTTCTCATTCTTCTTTGCTCATCTGCAGGCTTTGACATGGTCCACCCCGGCATCTTATCTAACACAACATTCCTCCAGTTTTTCTCCATTGCCATCCAGCTTGATGGAACTGCAGCCAATTGTAGCTAGATAGCCACCAGCAATGGTTTCTCTTCCCACACCCTCACTGTCATCTTTGGTGTAATCCAAGGGTCTATACTCAGCCCCTTCCCATTTCGGATCTATATGATGCCCTGTCATGGAATCTAATCTGACAAGTGCAAGTTAATGCATTTATGGAACATTGGTTGGGCTATACCTGGAGTGTTATCTCCAGTTCTGGTCACCACACTATAGGAAGGATGCGATAATCCTGGAGAGGGTGCAAAGGAAATTCACCAGGATGTTGCCTGGATTGGAGCATCTCAGTTATAAGATTGGATAGGGATTGTTTATTTTTCCCTGGAGAGGAAGAGGCTGAAGGGTGATCTGATAGAGATAAAAGATTAGTGTAGATGGGTGCAACAGTCAGTATGGATGTGGTGGGCTGAAGGGCCTGTTTCTGTGATTCTATAACATCCAAAAATGCTATGACAGTTTCCACGTGTAAGGTGACAACAAGCAGTTATACAACCTTTTTAATCACTACACTGCTTAGAATTGGAATTGGTTTATTATTGTCACTTGTACTGAGGTACAGTAAAAAAAACTTGTCTTGCATATCGTGAGTCTGTTTTGGTAATGTCATTCTTGAATTGGATGTTAACTTGTTTGTGAGTTAAGTAAAAAGGTAAATCTAATGTGAAACTTTTCAATCTTTGTACCTGGTTTTTAATTAAAGACCAGGTTCATCACACGGTGCATTGAGGTAGAACAAGGGAAAACAATAACAGAAAGCAGAATAAAGTGTCACAGCTACAGAGAAAGTGCAGTGCAGGTAGACAATAAGGTGCAAGGTCATAACGAGGTAGATTGTGAGGTCGAGAGCTTGTCTGATGTCCATGCTGCATGTGCCAAAATGTCCTCTGATTAACTTTTGGGAATATCAGACCCATTGTCTTTGTCCCATCACAACTCCATTTCTTAGCAATTGACTTGATGCCTCTCTCTATTAAAATCTAAGGCTGAACCATACATTTTACAACATTGGTATCATATCTGACCCTGAGTTGAGCAGAAGCATGTACTTACACTAACACAAAGACTGCTCATTTCCACCACCATAATATCTCCAGGCAGTGTTTCTGCTTCTGCTCATCTACTGCTGGATCTACACCAATGCCTTAGTTACCTCTCTATTTTTACACTCCTGGCTGACCTCCCATATAAATATGAAGTTCCAGGGTGTATGACAGAGCCCACTGATTCTCCATTATGGCAAGCATCTAAGTGCACTTTCATACCATGAATGCCTTGCCTGGGTTATATAAATGCAGACCCTTCAAACTATGGCAGATTTTCCAGACTATGATGTTTTCAGACCACTATTGTAGTGTCAGGCAATACATTAGAATTCCTAATTCGGAGAAACCCCAAAATAATGAAGTCTTCACTGATGTCTATACTGCTTTTTATGAGAGCTTGAATCAGAGGAAGTCAACTATTGGGGTGGTCAGCCATTTGTCTGTTTTAAAATGGCTGGTTGTTAGAAATTTGTTATGTTGGGAACAAAGCAAAATGCAGAGTATTTTTCACCAGGGTGCTCGTCTATCATTGGATATTAGTTGCAGTTAGTTTCTGCAACATTTCTGAAGACTGTTCTAGGTATATAGGTCATTTTTTATCAAAGGTACATTTATTTCCCTGAGAACTTGATTGTGAGTCTTCAAATTGTACTTCGTGTTGATAGTTTTCACAACTGATGACACACTGGAGAACTTTTGAGTGCTCTAAAAAATAACCACACTGATTTTCAAAAAAAATAGTTAACTGTAACAGAACCAAATGTTATTTGCTTGATCCCTGTGCACCTTTTTAATCTGTAGTTGGATCTTAAATCTACTGACTTCATTTAGGCTTGAATGTACACACATGACTAAATGCTAACATATAGCTGGAATTTCCTGACATCACAAAGCATTAGGAAGTTTTGCAACCACTAATCTGATTGTAGAATGGTATTGTTCTTGGTTTTTGAAATGTCTTTCGTTCCTTTTGTACAAAGTAATAATTATGAGTTTGTGGAATCAAGTATTTTCTTTCCAGTTTATAACATCAGTTCCATAAATCGATATACAGAACATGTACTGGATATAGCTGTATGTATCTTTACTAGTTTTAAAATAAAACAGTTGATTTTATTTTCATCTGGCAAAAGTTGTATTTTTTTGTGTGAAGCATAGCTCAGAGCACAAGCTGCCCATTCAAGCATTAAGTACAGATATAATTCCACTATAATGGGTTTGGAATCTCTTCATAAATTCAGCTTATGCTTTTTCATTGATCAGTGCCTTGGGAACTCTGAAGGGATACCGATTACCATTTTGTTTATGACAATTTTAATTGCACCAAAAACTATTAAGGAAAGAAAGATGTTAAAAAATCTTAAGATAAGATAGGTACAACACTGGAATTGGAACATACATCTGAACTTCACTTGTTTAGCAGTTAAGTTAAAGTGTTCACCTACCACAGTTCAGACCAGAGTATTAGCAATATCTCTATATGGGCCACATATACCTATGAATTTTTACAATTTGGTCTGTGCCTGGAAACTAAGAAGGATATTTTTTCCACAAGTTTAGTTCAGTGGTGGATAAATTCTAAAGCACAGCTACAAATCTGTTGGTATCAACAATTTAAAATGATAGAAAATGCTCCTTTAATATCCAAAAGGTTTGTTATAATGTTACAATGGTCCTGAAAGAGAAATTCCAGGTGATGAAGTTAGAAATATTTAACCTTCATAAGATTGATTTTAACAATTATGTTTCAAGGCATTAACAGACACCAAGCTACAACTGTATCTAGTTCTGTATAATCTTTCCTCTTGCAAAGGTAATAGTGTTAACAGAGTATGTTGGAGAAGTAAATAAAAGCAGGTTTGAACTCCCTACTCTGAAGTGTTAATATTGCTGCACAAATGATGATCTTCGTTTAAATTAAATGTAAACAGAATTATTCCTATGTGTTCTTTATAACAAGGAACCAAGTCATCAAAATGCAACAGAGACCAAATACAGAACTATATTTTGGTGATTTGTGACATTTTGATTTTTTTCACTAAAATGAACAATTGTCATACTTAAAAAGTGATATATTGGACTTACAAGCACAGCTACAACTTAGGAAGTGTAAATAAAACTGTACCACTTAAATAATTGTATCAAGCTGGGTGGCACGATGGTGTAGCTAGTAGTGCTACTGCCTCACAGCTCCAGGGATCTGGGTTCAATTTTGATCTTCAGTGTTGTTTGTATGGAGTTTGCATTTGCTCCCTATGACCTCCAACATCCGAAAGATGTGCTGTTTAATAGGTTAATTGACCATTGTAATTGCCCCTAGTGTGTAGGTGAGTGTAGAAACTGGGGAGATCTGATGGGAACATTGGGAGAATAAAATGGGAGTTGCGTAAATCGTTGCTCTATGGTCAGTGCACGTGGTTGGTAACCAAATGTCATCAATTTAAGAAAAGAGGATAAAGAAATAAAGGGAAAATTGTTGGGAAATTTCCACAGAATATTTTATGATCAGGAATGCATTACCTGAAAAGATGGTCTAACCAAATTCCTAAGAACTTTTAAGGATATGTACTTGAAATGGACTGTTGCAGTATACGGGGAAAAAAGTAAATGCGTATAAATAAATTGGAAGGAATTGGCACTAGTGTGATAGGCAGAATCTATTCTACGATTTTCATGAAAGTTCATTGATATATCTGATCACATACCACAGCGACTAATCAACCTCACTCGAACATGGGGAACTTCAAATTGCTGATATAAGTGCAGAGAGATGTTTTATACAACAATTTCCAGCAAAAACAGCCATAACCCTTTGGAACTTCTTCCTTCAAAGGGCAATGGAAGCAGAGTCTTTTTACTTTGTAAGGAAGAGGTAGGTAAATAATTGATAAGCAAAAGGATGAGAGGTTACCACAGGTATCTGGGAATGCAGAGTTGAAGTTATCACATCAGTTGGGATCTTATTAAATGGCAGAGCAAATTTGTGGCTAATTGGCCTACCACTGCTCCTAATTTGTGTGTTTGTAGTTCCAAGCACTCATTTCACATTAGGTTGATTGTATGCTGTAAACTAATTGACATTAAATATTACAGTGTGGTAACAGGCCCTTCCGGCCCAACGAGTCCGCGCCGCCCATTTTAAACCCAAATTAACCTACCCGTACGTCTTTGTAATGTGGGAGGAAACCGGAGCACCCAGAGGAAACACACGCAGACATGGGAGAACGTACAAACTCCTTACAGACAGCGGCGGGAGTCGAACCCCGATCGCTGGCGCTGTAATAGCATCGTGCTAACCGCTACGCTACTGTGCTGCCTATTATGCCAACTAATTTGTAATTATGTATTGGCCTCCTTCAACAGTTCCTTGTCCATCTACTCTCCATCTTCATGATGCATTGTATCAAGAAGGCTAACAGCATTGTCAAGGATGCCTGACACTCTCTTCTACCCTCTAGGAGAAGATACAGCAGCTTGAAAGCCCAGACAAACAGCTTCTCCCCTACTGCTATCAGACTTCTGAACAAGTCACCTCTTTCACTTTGGAGACACAAGAGACTGCAGATGCTGGAATCTGGAGCAACAAACAATCTGCTGGAAGAACTCAGTGGGTTGAGTAGCATCTGTGGGAGGAAAGGAATTGTCGATGTTTCAGGTCAAAATCCTGCATGGGTGAAACCCTCTTTCACTTCTCCTTTCTGGTGGTGCTGCCACATTCTTGAAACCCTTAATCTACCTCTTCCATTATTGTTACTTTAGCATTTCTATGTGCACCTCCTCAGTTGGCAGTACTATATTTCTTTGCAGCATTCCGTTGTTGTTTTTGTGCTCATCACTGTATTTATCATTGTGTTTATTATTACCACGTACACTAGTTACTCTGTGAGCTTCACGCTAGAAAGGAATTTCGTTGCACCCTGGTGTATTCAACAATAAACTAATCTGAATCTTAATCTGCCTTTCCATTATTCTGTGGCAAGAGAGATGACATTCTGTCATCGAAGTGCCTGTCCTTTGAAAATCTTAAAGTTGTCATCTGTGAACTGTGGCCCATCAGCATCTCAGGGATGCCATACATGGTAAATTATCCTTTGAGCTTGTGAATGAACTTGAAGAATGGGTCTTTCTTCCCAAAAATTGTAAAATAACTGTCATTTTCCAATCTAGGTGAAACAGATCTGACCTGACTTTCACCCAGGGTCTGTCTGAGTCTTGCTGAAAGTGATGTGTTTCCTTTGCCTGGTTCCTTTCTAGAAGGTCTCACATTTCTGCACATGGGCTCTGATTCCCTGTTCACGCCCGGCAAGTAAATACTTTCTCACTTTGTGGAATCAACCATTCAGTCCCAGTGGTGAGAAGCAAACACTTTTGATCATCTTGAGAATCAAAAGCTTCAGATGCTGGAAATCTGAAATAAAAAAAATGCCAGAAACATTCAGTAGGACCAGTGCATGTTTCAGGTTGTTGGCGTTTTATCATATGTGTGTCAATGTGAATCTTAGTACCTGAAGTAGTTTTACTTGATGTAGAGATAATAAATATATATCCAGATAATGCTAAACTGTTGAGTATTTCTGGAATTTTCTATTCTTATTTCAAAATTGTTAAGGTCTGTAGGTTCTTTAATCTTAATTAACTATTTTATTTAAACTTTAAGCTGCTTTTATTGCAAAATTTTGTCCCACGAGATAAAAAGTCTGACAACCTTCCAAATAAAACCAGCACCAGGCTGTTTTTTTTGTGTGCGGGCAAATAATGAGAGCCACTGACTGGCTTGAGCCTTTAAATAGCGGCCACGTCACTGAGGCTGAAGCGGAGACAAAGCGGGAGCGCCGGGCTGTTAAAGGGGAGGTTTGGGGCCTGGCGGAGAGCGGGCCGCGGCGATCACCGGGGTTTCGTGACAGGTCAGTGAGACGGCGAGCCGGGTAGGAGCGCGGCTCCTTCGGGCCGGGGAGGGTCACTGCCTGTCCCCGGGTTGAGAACGGTGCTGCGGGCTGCCCTGGACCTGCTCGCCGTGGCTTGTGGTTGTTTATGCGGCAGGAGGTTAACTTTGAACGGTTCTTGTGCGCCTGGGCCTGGAGGCCTCGGCCTCGATTTTGTGGCGCAGCCGCTTCGGGGGCAGGCAGGACGGGCGGGCCGAGCACTCCGGGTTAGCGGGGTTGGTGATGGTGGTTTAATCACCGCACGCAGATTCAGTCCGGATGCTGTGAACACGAGGGTCAGGGGACTCCCCTAATCTCCTGACAGTCGGATTCCCAGTCTGTGCACCGTGTCCATTGGTGGCGTAAAGCGCTGCGCAGTTTAAATACCCCCGGAGAATGGACACTGTGGTCCAGGAGATGTTCCTGCACAGCAAGGTCCCTCAAACACAAGGGAACAAACCAGCAGGTCGTCAGTTTTGTCTGGTGAGAATTGATGTGGGGCAGTGGTGAGAATTCTCCTGCTCCGAACAACGCTGTGGGATTGTGCGCGTCCATCTGAGGGGGCAGAGTTAGTTTAATGTGTGCCTTAAAGGTTGAACTTCCGTGGCACCGCGATGTATTGCACTGAAATGACAACCTTTTTATTCTGTAGTATCTGGATTTGGAGCTAAACTGCACAACTTCTTAAATTAGCTGTATAGGAACAAGATTAACATATTAAGACTCTAGAACCTGCTGTGGCACTAGATCCAATCCATTTGTCTACCTTGGCATCATTTCCCTTTTATACTCTTGCTTTTTTTTAAAGAAAAACACTCTATATTCATCTTGAGAATTTCAGTTGCTCCATCATCCATGGCTGCTATGGGGGAATGTTCTAGACTCTAACATTACTTGTATTAATAAACCAATGCCTACTGCCTAAATGGGTGCTGGGGTGGGAATTTGCCTTTGGCACTTATTAAGTGCTGGCAACCAATGTTAAACTGATGCAATCACATCCATTGGGCGTTATCATCCTTTGATTAATTGACCAGTAAACTGAATCTAAGGGTGTTGTGGAGAAACTGGGGTTGATACCCTCTCACCTGTTGAATACAATGATGAAAGACTTTTTTTGCCCCCTCCCCATCTCTTATTCTGCAAAGTAACTTTTCCATACCCCAACCACAATGGATTTTTCCAATATCTTAAACGCCTCTATTGGAAGGAAGGTTTATCAACTTGTCCACAATGTAACCCTTAAACTTCTCATTATGGTGAATATGAATGTGATCTATTCCAATGTGTGAATAACATTTGAGGTGTGATACCCACATCCAAATGCATTGCTTTAAATAAGGTTTGATGAAGGCTACATACAACTTTTGACATTTTGTATTCTAGCTGTATGAAATGATCAACATTCATTGGCCTGTTTGTACCTGGCTAATAGCATAAAACAGTTTCTGTGCATGGATTTCCAAATCTATGCTAATTTGCAATATTTAACTACTCATAATTTTAGAAAAATTATTCTCGGCGCAAAGTAGATAACTTCACTTGCCCACACTAAAGTCGACATAGAAATAGTTTGCCATCGAGTCAGATATGAGAGAAACAGACCCTTCAGCCCACTGTATCCATGCTGATCATCAAGTACTCATCTATACTTGCTCCATTTTACCAGCACTTAGTCTGTAGCCATCTATTCCTTGGCGATCCAAGTGTTCATCTGGATAGTTAAATGTTATGAAAGTACCTGCCTCCACCATCCATTCAGGCAGTGCATTCCAGATGCCAACCACCTGACGGGTGGTGAAGTTCTTCTTTGGAGAAGTGGTAGAAGCAGATATAACAGTGACATTTGAGGCATTCTGATACCCACGTGAACAGGTGGGGAATAGAGCGATACAGGCCATGTGCAGGCAGGTGTGATTATTTTAACTTGGTTGGCTCAAAGCTGATGTTCTGTATCCCCTCTAAACCTGTTGCCCTTTGCCCTGAACCTCTGCTCTCTCCCGGAGAAAATTTCTACTGTGCAGCATGTCTATGTCCGTCACAAGTTTATATACTCGTTTGGTCCCCACCCACTCTCAGCCTTTGCCGCTCCAGCAAAAACAAATCCAGGCTCTTCTCATAACTGAAATGCTCCATCGTAGAAAACATCCAGGTGAATCTCCTCTGCACCGTTTCTGGTGCAATCACATCCTTGTAGTGTGACTATATTTCTGGTTCTGACAATCAGACTGGACACAGCCCTCAAGCTGAGGCCTAACCCATCTTTTGTAAAGTCGTACCAAGACTTCCCTGCTCTTATATACTGTGCCCTGGTTAACAAAGGCAAGAATCCCATATGTCTCCTTCACCACATTGTCTACCTGTACTGCCTCATTCAAGGGTCCTAGTACTTTTATGCCAAAGTCCCTTAAGATCCCCACCATTCATTGTCAGGATTAAATTCATTACTTTGCCCTTCTTACCTAATATAATCTTGTAGCCTCCAACTATGCTCCTCACTATTAACAGCACTACTGATTTCTGCAAACCTACTAATCAAACCTCCACGGTTCACTTAATTTTATTTGTCTCTTTCAGTGAACGTCTTGTAGATCACACAAATGAAAATTGATGATTTCTGGGCTTGGCCATTAAAATGTCTTGAGGGTCAACCAAGGGGTGCTGTCTATAATCTTATCGTGGTCCATTCAAATTCCATCCAAATGTGTTAGAGAATATTTAGACCTAAATTTTTCAGTTTTATTTGTAGTTCAGTTTAAAGTTATTATATTCTAATCACTATCATTTTGATTTGGCATATTCAAAGTTGCCCTTTCCACAATTTTACTAATTTCTCCCCACTTTATCATCCAATTCTCCACTGCTTCATGGCCACCACCAAACCCCTGGAGTTATATCACATTTATAAACAAATATGAATTCCCTTTAGTGTACACTTCTCAAAAGCCACATTCTTAAAGCAAAAGGCATGGTTGATATTAAAGTATATTATTAAGTTGTTATAGGTTGAGGTGTTTTATTGGTTTTAAAAGCAATTCAAGCCCTACAAATTTTTAAGATTTGACTGCCTGTTAATAAAGAAATATTGGGTTATCTTCAGACTTTCAGACCTGGTATGGGGGGGGATAAATGACTTGATCTGTGTTATTGTGAGCTAGTAGAATGCCTTTGTAAAGCTATCAGATGCCAAGAGACAATATCAGTTCAAAATAGAATCCCAGACCAGCTGTCAGTTGTGGCAGGGCTTACATGCTATAATGGGCTACAAAACGAAGTCGGGCTGCATAGTTAACAACAGCGCATCCCTTGCTGATGAGCTTAACGCATTCTATGCACGTTTTGAACAGAAGAGGATTGCTTTGTCACCACCCACCCTGACAGCCTCCAATGCAACTGAACCCGTGGTCACCGTTGAATCTTCTGGAGACTGAACCCGAGGAAAGCATCTGGCCTGGATGGTGTCCCTGGCCATGTCCTCAAATATTGTGGTGATCAGCTGTCAGGGGTATTTGCAGACATATTTAACCTCTCCCAGCTTCAATCTGAGGTTCCCACCTGTTTTAAGAAGACCACTATCCTTCCGGTACCTAAGAAAAACAAGGTAACATGCCTTAATGACTACCAACAGGTGGATCTGACATCTACCATCATGAAGTGCTTCAAGAGGCTGGTCATGGCACGCATTAACTCCAGCCTCCCAGAAAACCTCGACCCACTGCATTTCGCCTGCCGCCAAAACGGGTCTACAGCAGATGCCATCTCCCTGGCCTTACACTCAGCTCTGGAGCATCTGGACAGTAAAGACACTGTGAGGGATATGTCGGAGGACTATCAAACCCCCTCCTCCCACATATCCCTCTATTTTAAATTCCTCCATATGCTTATCTAGCAATCTTCTGAATTTGTCCAATGTACCTGCCTCCACCACTGCCCCAGGCAGTGCATTCCATGCCCCAACCACTCTCTGGGTTAAAAAAAACCTTCCTCTGATATCTCCCTTGAACTTCCCACCCATTACTTTAAAGCCATGCCCTCTTGTATTAAGCATTGGTGCCCTGGGAAAGAGGCACTGGCTTACTTTGTTCAAATTTTCTAAGTTAAAATAATGGGGTCTCCGCTCCTCATACAAAAGTCAATGACTTGGAAGAAATACTATGCTGCATGTCTTTTAAAATGCACACAGACTACTGACTAATCTCATTTTTGTTTGATGTGTTGGTCAATAGCATGATTTTGGTGGTGGGGTGGGATAAAGCAAAGTAAAAGAGTGGGCAGACAAACTGAAGGAATTGTGAATTTGTACGAAAACTAAAGTTTCACCGAGAAATAATTCAGTTATATCTAAAATACTGCAGAGCTATTAATTCTGTGATTACCGGCAAAACTGCTGGTTAGATTTCAGAGTTGTGTGTAATGAAAAAATTCTGAGCTGCTGCATATAATTTAACAAGTTGCTATCTGCTTCAGGCGCAGTAGAAAAATTAACAAGCTGTCACTAAAAAGCATGAGGAAGACATCAAGAAACTTGTTCAGTCAATGGGGCAGTCAGGAACCACATTGAGTCAAGTGGGTGGACTTTTTAGTGAGCTGTTTCATCAAAGCCCCTGCAGGGAGAACTCTGCCACATGGATGCTAACTTTACAAGAAGTATTTGCCAGAACTTTTGAAAAATGATTTGTGACTCTTGAAAGTGTGGTGAATAATTTAAAAACAATGTCCTTGACCCCCTGATGAGCCTTGCGATACGGTGATCTAGTTATGAGAATCCTGTTTCTGTTCCACAAGAATGAAAGTGGAGTAATAATGTAAAAGTTGACATGGGAATTTGTCAAAATATGTAATATCCCCTCTCTACAACATTGTTTGGAAATGTTCTCTATGCATGTAAAAAAAAAATCTAGAGGTGATGTGTCTGTGAACTGGTTCTGTAAACAACAGTGTGAAATAGTTCTACAGTTTGTAATCTCCCTGTTCTGATGTTCAAGAAATACATGTGCTGTACACTTACTGCTTGTGTAGACACAAGCTGGCTTTAAAATTACTATCTCATCAAATGCAGACTTGTCATTCACTCTGGTGTTTTATTAAACTATTGATGTATTTTAATATGCATCTTTGTAAGAAAAATGTGGCTGGATGCAAGCAATGAATTTGCACAACATTTTGATTTAGCTGTGCTTATAGAGACTGAAAGTTGATGTACCTTATTAATTGAGGTATTTTAGTAACTAAAATTAACTTTTTTAGCCAAACTTATTTATAAAAATCTGAAAGGTGCACCTGAGCTGAACCAAAATTAAAAACCAAAAATATTTATCCTTGAATACATACCCTACTTGTATATGTTGACTAAATTATAATACAAGTTGAAACACTCTGGTCTGGCATTTTGTGGTTTGGCAACTTTCAGGGTCCAGCATGTTTTGAATCCATAGTATAGATGTATACTCATTGACTAATTCTCATTAAGATCTATACTAATCTCTAGCTAATTAACCTATCAGTGCATCTTTTGTAATCTTGTCTGACTTAGAGAAACTTTGGGTTACAGATAGTTCTTGGCACCTTTGCCTGACCTGGCGAGTGTCTGTACTTAAAGAACAGTTCTCCTGCTCAGAGGAAGATGATAAGATGCAATTTCTGTGGTCTGGATTTTCTGTGGTCTGACACCAGTCAGGTCCCAAGCGTGCTGAACAAGAGCTTCAACCTGTATTCGGTTATCAGAACTTCAGAGCACTAATCACATACGGGCTTGCACATTCTGGTTTTCAGCTGAGATTGAACAGACTATCAAGTAGGAACTGGACTGTGTTGCAATAGCTTACAGTTACTTTAATGGCCTTGGAGAGAAATATGTATGTTATTAGTACATATTTGGAAGTAGGCCTCTTATTTTCATATGACATCAAAAGGAAACCTGTAAATAGACTTGGATAGATCTAATGTCTGTATGGCAGACAGAATAATTATGGGTGATGTTTACAGTGATGAATGGTATTGTGAGATGGGAGTGGGACCAAGGTGAATAATGAAATGGTCTGTGTAGAATGTAGCAGAGTTTGTAAAGAGACAGATTTTGGTTAGGGCCATTTGGAATGCTGCTTCAGTAGTCAACCTTGGCCTGGGGACAGTAGGAGTGAATAATGAGGCAATGATTTTTGAGGACTTTGAGGAAAGGTAGATATGCTGGTAGTTAATAATTGTTGGATTTGATGAAGAGTATAAATTTAAAACCATAAGAAATTAGGACCCATTCTGCTTGTGCTAGATAAAACTCCAGTAATTTGGCATCTGATTATTTGGAAATCCTGACAGTTCGGCATCTGACTACTCAATGGCTCAGTGTGTGAGCTGGAGTCCACGGTGTGCGGCCAGGGTCGGGGCCAGAAACGTTGGGTAGGTCTGCAGCCAGAGCCAGCATCCAGTGTGCTGAATATTTCATACTCCCTTTAAAGTCACTGGAAAATTTATTGTACTACTGTGTAACATGTTATTTTTAAAAACAAAATGTGAATAAAAAGTTGAGGTATTATTTGGATTAACATCTAATAGTCTGGAAAACCACAAGTCCCAAGGGTACTGCATTATCAGTGTTCTACTGTATTTGCTTGATCAGTCCAAAATTCCGTTGACCTGGTTATCCACCTGAGCATCTGACATCTTGCTTTATTATTCCTATCCTTTTTCTGTTTTAATTTATTTTCTTTGACTGTGTAGTATTGGATTCCACATTCTTATTACTCACAATTTAAAGATTCCATTTTGGATATATTCCCTTTTCTAACCCCATTTTCCTGCATTTGGCCCATATATCTCTCTTCCTTTCCTATTCACGTACCTGTCCAAACGTTTTTTAAACACTTTTTTTTACCTGCCTCTACCTGGACGTCTGGCAGCTTGTTCAATGTACCTAGCAGCGTACGTGGGGGAGAAAGTTGGCCATCAGATTTGCTTTTAAATATTTCCCCTCTCACCTTAAACCTCTGTCCTCTAGTTTTAGAATCCCAAACCCTTAGAAAAAGACTGCGATTATCTATCCTATTATGTCTCTCATAACTCTATAAACCTCTGAGGTCATCCCCTCAGCCTCCTGTGCTCCAGTGAGAATAATCCCAGCCTATCCAATATCTCCTTGTAACTGAAGCCCTCCATTCCAGGCAACATCTCAGTGAACCTTATCTGCACTCTTTCTAGCATTACCACATCCTTTCTATGTTGTGGTGATCAGAATTGCATACAATGTGTGGCCTAATCAATGTAATGTCTCAGGTCTTAGACTCCATTCCCCTACCTATGAGGGCAAGCAAGCTAAATGCCTTCTTCACTACCCAATCCACTTGTCTCCTTTTTCAGAGAGCTATAAACATGCATCCCAAGTCCCTCTGTACATCAGTGCTTCTAAGGTCTCTTCCATTTATTTATTTTATGAGAACAATGCTGAATGCCCACATCATTCTGTGCCAGTGTTATTTGAGAGAGTACAGTAAATCACTGAATAAGGAAACCATGGGAGGGATGTACCCCACCATCTCAATTTCTGTCATTAAATGGAACTAAAAGGATGAGATTTATGTTTGTAATCAACTGGCAAAGTAATTTATTGCTGGGTGAGTGTCCAACAAATTTGTTTAAGCCTTAATATTAAGATTTTAAATTTGTGTTTACCACAGTAACCAGGACAACATTACTTGGTTTACTATTTCTTCATGAGGAGATATGAAGTTGAACAAAGTGATGATTGGAACTGTTAACCTTTTATAATTTGTATGTGCCTGAAAATCAGTTTAATGGCTTGCCCTTGTTATCATTAGGATTGTCAGTCTCTTTAAAGATTGGATGTGCATTAAGGCATGTGTGAATAACTTGATATTCTGTTCTGTATTTTGAGCTGAAATTCTGAATTTGCTATAGTGGCATTAATTTGTTATTGAGAAATTTGCTTTTGTAAATCATTACCTTCAACCTTACAATGTGACAAGTTTCTAAGTGTAGATAGCATTAGGGATAGTGATGTATTGTTCATTATTGGTCAAATAGTACTATAATAAATTAGCTTTTCCTTTATGACTTTAAATGATAAATGACTTTTAATTTTTTTTCTCCCTTGTGTTGCAGGTGAACAGTTAACTGGCGTGAAACCTCTATGTACAGGCTGCTTTCACGTTTTGTAAAAGTTTTGAGTGGACTAGAGAAGACTCGTCCTGTACAAAGTCAACTAAATACTTTGGGAGTTGAAAGCCAAAGCATTTCCACGCTCTTTTATGTTACATATTTTCAGGTCCAGCTTGTTCATCCCTTCTCTGCACATTTGGTTGTTAACAGTAACTGGCTGTTAGCAGAGCAAGTTGTGAGACATTGTGCTTTTAGCCCAGTTGTGGTGACATTCTCTTGGGCTCCTAACTGTACATTTTTCATATCAAAAGCCAAAATGCCAGAGCAGCGATATTGTGTGGACTATGCAAAGCGTGGCACAGCTGGCTGCAAGAAATGCAGGGAGAAGCTCCCAAAAGGATCAGTGCGGATTGGAAGAATTGTGCCAAATCCCTTTTCCGAGGGAGCTGAGATGAAGGAATGGTATCATATAAAATGTATGTTCGAGAAACTGGAAAGAGCCCGACTAAGTACCAAGAAGATTGATGACTTGACTGATCTTGAAGGTTACGAAGAGCTTCAGGATCCTGAGAGGGATTTGATCAATCAACATATTAAAGGTCAGTGATAATGGATTGTATTATTAGATAAATAAATGCAGTCTTTTTTGTGATTTAAATTCAGTAGCTTAATAGGTGGAATATACTCCTTTTTATTAATTGTTAACGAACTGGACCGATCTGAAGTCCCGTGTTTAATCCTAGGTCTGCATTGAGCAGAAGCTGGGACTTTGCATTTGGCCCCAGTGTCCCTGTGCTGAAGGATTAGGGAGGAAATAACCAAGGTTCCTGTTCTTGATTACTATCTAAAATCTGAGTTGGAAAGCATGGATGGATCTCTATTGAGAGCAGGTCCAGCTGGTCTTGTGGTCAAATACTCCATGACTGTTTGCTCTCTGTGTTTGCCCATGAGGAATAGCCAGCTGGGTGAGTTTCCAGATTCTTTGCTGGTTGGGGGCAATTTTTTCAGAAGCAGAAAGTCTGACTCGTCTCTCAGGATTGTCTGTGTTGATGTTGGTGGTGAATTTCCAGGAATGTACCAGTATGGGAGCATGATTTTCCTAGTTTATAAATAACTTTTCCTTTGGATTGCAGTGTTAAGGGTTTAATGAAATGCAATGTTTGATGAAAAAGTACTAATCCAGTTTTAATCTTGCTTCTAGAACTTGCGGTCAAGAATGGCTTGTTATCCTCAAAAGTCAAACCTTCCCAAAGTAAACCGACAGCAGTCACTCCATCACCTCGTAAATTCTCTGGCTTCTCTGGTAAAGATGCATGCTGCTTTGCTGGTATTCTGTTGTGATAGCAACTGAAATACATGGCATGAAGTGTTTTCCTGCATTGAAGGTGTTAAGTTTAAATGTTCTTGTATCAAGAAAGGAAGAAATCCTGGAAAGTACAGGCTTATAGAGAAAAAAATTAAGGTTTTCATGTACAATACTTGGCACTCAGATGACATCAATTGGCAGGGAAGAGGTACTGCAGACTAGCTTGTATTGTAGTAAAGTTTCTTTTTGGCTACTGCTCACTTGTGGATAATATGAACTATTCAAAAGGAGATGATGTTACAGCTGAATTCTTTATTCACTCCTGACATTGGTCCATGCAATCTCTAACAGGAGTCACTCTTTTCATCACCCCCACAATTCTATACCTACTCACAACTGAACGGCAGAACAAATTTTGTCCAGAAACTGATTACTTAATGATTTTTGAGGGAATTTGTTTAGTTCAAAATAAATATCATTGCCTATTTAAGGTAGTAGTTGCTAATGTTACTTCAAATTCATTGCAGGAGAACAATTTTGAGAGGTGTATTTACCCAAGATAGTAGGTAAAATGTGAGACTCTGAAACTTGATACTGTAGAGTTGAGATGAACAGCAAGGATGTATTCAAGGGGGAACCCAGATGAAGACCTGGGGGGAAAAATAATGGAATGATTCACTGCTGGGGTTTGATAAAGCATTGGGAGGAGTCTAAACATCAGATTGATGGGTAGTTCTGTTGGGTAGTTCAGGTCATTTTCTGCTGTAAATCCTATGTAGGATGCTATGCAAGTGCATATTTTATCATTTAAATAGATGTACGTTAATTATGGACATTTTTAATTTAAAAA
>NC_067425.1:29944949-29999949 GCF_009764475.1 Pristis pectinata
ATCCACAGCATGTCAATCAGCATTTGCAAGAGAAAAGTAGGTTATACAGGAAAAAATCAGGTACATGTATCTCCTGGGATAATAATAACAATTTTCTGTTGCAGACACTGTCTCACTGTATAGTTTCACTTAATGTATTTCTGTATCTTTTTACTTTCTAAAAATAAATGCAGCTAAAGCAGGGACCCCCAGTGAAGAGCCGTCTACCTCCAGAAGTGCACCATCAGTTGTAATGTGTGACCCCAACCACAAGGATTGTTCCTTGCGGGAATTCCGTAAACTGTGCGCCAATATTGCAGACAAACCGAGCTATAATACTAAAACGCAGATCATACAGGACTTTCTGAAGAAGGGCACTGGTGGAGATGGTAAATTCCTTTTTGTTTATTTTCTAATACAACTCCTACGAATACCTTCTGCTGAAGAGAAGTTTCCAAATGATTGTATTCTTGTCCTTTTTTTTTCAAAAGGAAATATTTAATTCCAAGAAAAACTGGAAACCTATGGCCTTGCCTTGCAATCTACCTGTCTCTAATTATTATGTGTATTGCATGTATCTATTTTGTTTTGTTGAGATGGTAGTTGTGTCATTTCCATGTTTTGGGATGTGTCAGTGTGAAACTGGTGCAGGTTTACTGGGCAGTGCTAGGTAGCAATCTATTATAATCAATATTTCAGTGCTGAGTTAATTTTTTTTAAAAATCTAAGTCTTTGTCATAATGGCAATTATGTGTTTGATATATGATTAGTATTCTCCAGTGGGGACTTTACAAGTTCACTGTTTCTTGTTGTTTCGCAGGACCTTGCTTATGTGACTTTTTAAATACAATGACAAATAATTGATGCTTCTGAATAAGCTGGAAGTTTGGTCAAGCACTGATTAATACATCATCATAGATAAGACCATAAGACAGGTGCAGAATTAGGCCATTCAGCCCATCAAGTCTGCTCTGCCATTTGATCATGACTGATTTATTTTTCCCTCTCAACCCCATTCTCCTGCCTTCTCCCCATAACTTCTGATGCCCTTGCTAATCAAGAATCTCATCAACTTCTGCTTTAAATATACCCAATGACTTAGCCTCCACAGCCATATGTGGCAATGAATTCCACTTATTCACCACCCTCTGGCCAAAGAAATTCCTCGTCATCTCTGTTCTAAAGGGACATCTTTCTATTCTGAGGCTGTGCCCTCTGGTCCTAGACTCTCCCCTCTCCCCCCCACTGGAAACCTCCTTTCCACATCCACTCTATCCAGGCCTTCCAATATTTTGTAGATTTTAATGAGATTTCCACCCCCCCCCCCCCCCACCCCCAATCCTTCTAAACTCCAGCAAGTACAAGCCCTGAGCCACCAAATGCTCCTCATATGTTAACCCTTTCATTCCTGGGATCATTCTTGTAAACCACCTCTGGACCTTCTCCAATGCCAGCACATCCTTCCTTAAACATGTGGCCCAAAACTGCTCATACCACTCCAAATGTGGTCTGACCAACGCCTTATAAAGCCTCAGCATTACATTCTTGCTTTTATATTCTAGTCCTCTTGAAATGAATGCTAACATTGCATTTGACTTCCTTACTACTGACTCAACCTGCAAGTTAACCTTTAGGGAATCCTGCACAAGGACTCCCAAGTCCTTTTGCACCTCTGATTCTGAATTCTCTCCCCATTTAGAAAATGGTCTACACCTTTATTCCTTCTACCAAAATGCATGACCATACACTTTCCTATGCCGTATTCCATTTGCCAATTCTCCCAACCTGTCCAAGTCCTTCTGCAGACTCCCTGCTTCCTCAACATTACCTGCCCCTCCACTTATCTTTGTATCATTCACAAACTTGGCCACAAAGCCATCAATTCCGTCAACCAGAGCATTAACATACAGCGTGAAAAGTAGCGGACCCAACACTGACCTCTGTGGGACACCACTAGTCACCGACAGCCAACCAAAAAAGGTCCCCTTTACTCCCACTCTTTGCCTTCTGTCAGTTTTCTATCCATGCTAGTACCTTTCCTGTAATACCATGGGCTCCTATCTTGTTTAGCAGCCTCCTGTGTGGTACCTTGTTAAAGGCCTTCTGAAAATCCAAGGAAACAACATCCACTGACTCTCCTTTGTCAATCCTGCCTGTTAGTTCCTCAAAGAATTCTAATAGATTTGTCGGGCAAGATTTCCCCTTGACGAAACCGTGCTGACTTCGGCCTATTATATCATGAGCTTCCAAGTTCCCCGAAATCTTATCCTTAATAATGGACTCTAACATTTTACCAACCATTGGAGTCAGGCTAACTGCCCTATAATTTCCTGTCTTTTGCCCCCCCTCCCTTCTTAGAGAGTGGAGTGACATTTGTGATCCTCTGGAACCATTCCTGACTCTAGTGATTCTTGAAAGATCACTACGAATGCCTCCACAATCACTTCAGCTACGTCTTTCAGAGCCCTGGGGTGAAGTCCATCTGGACCAGTTGACTTATCTACCTTCAGACCATTCAGCTTCCCAAGCACCTTCTCCTTAGTAATAACGACTACACTCACTGCTGCCCCCTGACTCTCTAATTTCTGGCGTGTTGCTGGTGTCTTCCACAGTGAAGACTGATGCAAAATGCTTATTCAGTTCGTCCGCCATCTTTTTGTTCCCCATTACTACTCCCCAGCATCATTTTCCAGCAGTCTGATGTCCACTCTTGCCTCTCTTTTACTCTTTATATATCCGAAAAAAACTTTCGGCATCCTTTTTATTTATTACCACACAGAAAGCAGTTTAGCCCATTGGGTTTATATATACTCCCAAAAGAGCAATTCAGTCGATCTAATTTCTCTCTTCTCCCCCCACCAAATTACCGGGTAGTCCTGGAACCTATTTTCTCTTGTATCCCATTGATCCCTTTTGGCTTTAATTCTTTTGCCACTTACCAAAAAAAAGTGGGAAATTTACTGTAACCAATTAAAACAATTAGCACATCTTTGTGATGTGGGAGGAAACTGGAGCACTCGTGGAAGCCGACATGATCATGGAGAGAATGTGCAACTCCATACAAACAGTACCCAAGGTCACAAGCCATGACACAGCAGCATTAACTTGTGTGTGTCTGCTACCATGCTGCCCTTCAATGTTTTTGCCTCGGAAGCAGCAGGGGCCATTTTATATTCCTTGGTGTTTCCTGTTGTTTCACTTTTTAATCATAGTTGTACAACATGGAAACAAGCCCTTCAGCCTTCCAGCTCCATGCTGATCATCAATGCTAATCACATTTTCAAGTACACAGTCCATTGCCTCCTGTGATGTGCCATTGGCGAGTGGTGCAAATACCTTGCTGAAGTCTGTCTGTGTAGACTATGTGAATCATACTGTCCTCAACACAGTTGGTCACCTTAAAAATTCAGTCAAATTAGTTGGATAGGATCTCTCCTTAACAATGTCATGCTGACTGTCCCAAACTCCGTGCAGGTTAATTTTACACATCAGAATTTTTTCCAATAATTTCCCAACTACTGATGTTAGACTTGCCACCCTGTATACACCTGGTATATACCTGCTGCTGCACTTGAATAAAAAAAAACTACTTTCACTGTCCTCTGATCATTTTCACCTCCTGAGACCTCAGTCCTAATGTATGCACCTACCATGTACACCTGGAGTTGTTTCATCATTTTTGTTTGTGTTTATACTGAATTTATTCAGTGAAAATGACTAATCAAATTGGATTAAAATTTGAAGAAATAATGTATTGGTATTTCCTGGTGATTAGTTTTCACCCCTTATACTGAATTGCAACTATATTATTTTACTTATAAGTTATATATGTTGCGCTAGCATAATATCTGGTGTATAGATGGTTCCCCTCATTTTTATAGTTCAAATTTTAGAAAACTTTTGGAAAAGGTTGGGCCTGCTACCTGAACCTACTGATTGTGTCTGGTATTTTCTGTTTTTTATTTCACATTTTCCCAACCTGCAGTTTTATTTTTAACTTTAATTTATCGTATGAATACACTGGTGTGCAAGTTATACCAGTATACAACTCATTTTCATCCCCACGCCATCCCTCTTTAGTCCCTTCCTAAAATACATAGAAGGTCGACTTGTACACTGGTTTTTACAGTAATTCTTTTTTTTTAACCCCCTCAGGTAAATTCCACGGAGATGTATATCTGACTATAAAGCTACTTTTACCAGGTGTGGTGAAAACTGTGTACAACCTAAGTGACAAACAGATTGTCAAACTGTTCAGCAGAATATTTAACTGCAACCTTGATGACATGGTTCGAGACTTAGAGCAGGTTTGTTGCATTGCTTCACTTCAACTGGTATAAAGACAGACTGCTACGAATACACACCTGAGATCATGAAGGAAAAAAAGATGTAGTTGGTTGTGTGAAGAGCAAGTACAGGCTAGGATGTTTTGGGTGTATAGTTTTCATCAGAACTAAAGTAGATTAATTTTAGTAAAATGAAGCAGAATTAATAGAAATGCTATTTTTAAAGAGAGAACAAGGGATTAAGTAATCTAACTGCTAAGTGAGTTAAAAGTAATAGTGAATCAAAGTGGCAACAGGAAAAGTTGAGGGAAGTCTAAGATAGTGATAGGGAAATTATTGAAAACATTTGAGGGACAGGATTAATCTGCACTTGGAGAGGCAGGAATTAATTCAAGGATAATTGCCTTTTTATCAAAGGGACATTCTGTTTAGTTTGATTGAATTGTTCGAGGAGATAACCACGTGTCTTCATGAGGGTGGTGTTGTTGATGTAGTCTGTGTGGACTTCGGTAAAACCTTTAAGGGAGAATGGGAGACTGATCCAAAAGGTGTGAGCCCATGGGATCCATGGCAGTTTGGCAAATTAGATATGAAATTGTCTTGGCGATAGAAGGCAGAGGGTATTGGTCGAGGGTTGTTTCTGTGATTGGAAGCCTATGTGTGTGCTGTAGGCATCAGTGTAGGGATCCTTGCTCTTTGCTATTAACATTAATGATTTGGATATGTATGTAGGAGGTGTGATTAGTAAGTTTGCCGATGACATGGGATTTTGCTGGTGTTACAGATGGTGAGGAAGATTGTCTTTGACTACAGCATGATATTGATGATTTGGTAAAATGGGCAGAGAAATGGCAGGTAGTATTTGATCCTGAAAAATGTGTGGTATTGTAGTTTGGGAGGACAAATAAGATAAGGAGGTGCACAGTGCATGGTAGGACCCTAAGAAGTACTGAGAACAGAAGGGTCTGGGTATACATGTCCAAGGATCTCTGAAGGCAGCAGCACAGGTACATAAGGTGGTTAAGAAGATAAATGGAATACTTGCCTTCATTAGCGGGAACGTAGAACATAAGAGCAATGATGTACAGCAATATAAAATAATGGTTAGGCCACAGCTGTACTGTTCACCACGCTACAAGAAAGGTGATTGCAGTGGTGAGGATACAATAGAGATTTGCCTGGGATGGAGCATCCCGGCTTTGAGGAGAGACTGGATAAACTGGATTTCTTTGGAGTGGAGAGGGCTGAGGGATAATCTGATTGAGGTATACAAATGTTGAGGAGTATAGTTGGGTAGAAACTTTTTTCCCTTTATCGGTGGAGTCCATGACCGGGGGTGTGGGTTTAAGGTATGGGGTAGGGGATTTGAGAGGTTTTTTAAACCCTGTGCATTGAAAATTGGAACAAGCTTCCTGAAGGGGTGGTGGAGGCAGGAACTCTTAATATCTAAGAGATATTTAGAGGAGCATTTGAAATGCCATGGTGTACAAGGGTGTGGTGGAATGCTGGGAAATGGATTATGATGCCTGGATGGGCACTGAGCCCAAGGACCCGTTTTCATGCTGTATGACTCTTTAAAAATAGAAAATGTTGGGAGAATGCTTTGGACCCACTATTCACTACATGCAATAATTTAGGCGTAAAATTCATGAAATACTAGCTTTTTTTCCTCTGCAGGTACTGAATGATTTTGGAAATGAAGATTGTAATTTAATTACAGTGGGCAAAAGTCAAGCTGAAAGTCCTAATCAATAGCTACACCCCGTTTCTGGGGGATGTGAAAATATTTTTTAAAAGGCATATTGTTTAGGCAAGACCTAGCATTTTGGTCATGGTTGTGTTGTGTTTGGAGGGTGGGGTGGTTGAAGAAAAGACTTGGATGCCAGATACTTAGAAATGAACTTGAACTTTCTGCTCTGTATAGTTCTTGTGCAATCCTTTTGCTAACTGAGCCATCACTCTCTAGTATATTCAATATGATACTTATACAAGTATTAAGCAAAAATCACTGGAAGTGCAATAATGATTTTTAGTTGAATTTATGGCTCTTTATTTGCTCTTTATGGGCAACACAAAACAATTTCCAATGATTGGCAGCTTTGTGGCTTGTACTTTGACAACTGTGCAAAGCTCGTTTTGGATTGATAAGTTTCACACCCAACTGAGGAAAGGATTTCTTATCGTACCAAAACAATTCTGGGCATCCATTTTGTTTGAAAGGAATATTTAAATATTTGAGAGTATGGGAAGGTATTGTAAGTCATTTCCAGCCCTTACTCAGTAAAATATTTTTGTAGCAATAAACCTCTTTAAAGCTGGGTGTTTTAAACAAAGCACACAATTACTTCTGCATTGAGTAGATTTTATGCCAATAGATACCAGTTTAAAAACCCTGACATTTTCCTTCCGATTCTCCAGGTGGCGTATCAGTCACAATTTGGATTGTAGGTAGTGGCTTAACTCTGCTGGGAAATGGAATTGCAATAGCTAAATGACTTGTTATGCACTTTTTCCTCCCTCCCAGTCACTCCCAAAGTTGTTCACTTTTTGTACTGTGGCTCTTTTAATAGATTGTAATTGTTTGAACTTGGAGCATCAGCAACTGGTGCACAAGTAACACTGTTGTCTCCAAAATCAAAAGATTATGGATTCAAGTTTGACTTCAGGGGTTTGTAGAATCTGGAATGACCACCTTGGTGAAGTAGAGAGCGTGTTGAGTAGTTACTGCTATCTTTGGTATGAAAAATTAAACTAGTGGTCTGTCTGCTTTGAGCAGACCCATGGCTTTAACAAATAAAATCCCCTGGTTTTATTTTGAGCAGCTGAGTTCTGGACTGACATACCCAATATTTATCCCTCAAGCAGTATCACTAAAACAAATTATCTGGTCACTTGTTTGTAGGATCTTGTGCATGAATTGCTACAGTAGTTTCTGCATTACAACAGTGTTAGATTTTAAAATATCTATAGGCTGTAAAGTGCTTTGTATATCAAGGAGGCATATAAACTTGCATGTTTTTCTTTTACCCCAGGGTGATGTCTCTGAGACTGTGCGCATCTTTTTTGAACAGAGTAGAGGTTTTCCCCCTGCTCATAAGAGTGTCATGACAATTCAAGATGTTGACGCAGCTCTCACGCAGCTTTCTAAACTGACCAGGGAAGAAGATCAACAGAAGGAGCTGCAGACTATTGCTTCCAAGTAAGTCTCTCTGGTTTTCTGCAATGCCTACTAACCTTATTTTGAAACAAGGATGCTAATGGATTCAAATCATAGATCTGCATAAGTCTCTCAACCTCCTCTGTATTGGCAGTCATACGTGAAACAGAATGGTGACATTTACCTGGATGAAAGACCCTAAAGTTGCTGAATTGCACAATCAATATTTTTCCTGGTTTAAAGTAAACCGAATTTCAGGTAGGTGTCCTCTGCAGCAATGACACAGTTGCTGGGTATAAAGTTAAATTTGTTTTGTTCTTTTGGCTGTGGTAAATTTTTTCAGTAATTTTAGTGGTGATGACTGTGAGCGAGGTTTCATGTACACAGCACATGACAGCCACTGTTGTGGCCTTTATTCGCTAACTGTGATTCAAAAACTTGTGAAGAGCATGATCTTGAGTCGTGTTTCTTATTTTGTAGTGTCCTCACATATGAATGCAGCAATAGCTGGTCACAAAGATATCCACCTGACTTGTGTTTGCCAGTTTCCCAGAATGAAGCCATTCTTGGCTTATAGCATTAAGATTTAGAGTCTCAGCCCATAGTGGAATTAAAGAAAAAATTAGGAAATGCCGATCTGATGCGTGAATGCACGATGACTATATGTATATATTTGAAACTAATCTCGTGGAAGCATCCTTGTTTGTAAATTGACTTGTGCTTAAGCTGATGCCAGCATGTAAGCATAATATCTAGGTTGCATGTTCTGTGAAAGGTTAGCATTTTTGCATATAAATTTTGCAACTTTCTACAATTAGCTCTGGAACTAAAGGAAAAGAACTGTTCATTTTCATTTTTTTTCCTCCATGATTTTGTTTTTGTTTTGACCATCAAAGCGGTACTTAGCTTGAGGGAAGATTATTTGGATTTTTGAGTCTTTTCTGCCTGCCTTAACTCAGGTATTTATGCTTCTGCATTTTTGATTACCTTCGTAAGTTAGTTCTTGACTCCTTCACTGCTTGGATAGTACTTTGATGAGTCTTGATGTCCAAACAACTTTTAGTAAAGGGCCCAGAATGAATAAAGAAACTTTCCCTCGGGATTTCATTAAGCAGTTGAATCTGTCTTGTTCCTTCACAGGGTCTTTCTCACATCTTCAGAACTAGCAACACAAGACATCATTCACAGTTAATGGGCAAGCAGAATTGTTGAAGAAACAGTGACGTGATGCACACTTATTGATAAGAATTAAACTAGTCCTTTGAAAGGACTATAATAAATGTACAGTTTATATTATTTTCTATGGGGGGGAAAAATTCTATACAACTTTTTAAATTTTAGTTTAAAGACCTGGTCTTGTAGAACAGTACAACATAAGAACAGGCCTTTCTGCCCACCATGTCTGCACTGACCAGGCTGCCATTTAAACTAATTCAATCTGCCTGCACATGGTCTGCATCCCTCTATTCCCTGCTTGTTCATGTATCCCTCTAAATGCCTCTTAAAATTGCTATTGTATCTACTTCTACCACCTCCCCTGGCAGCATGTTCCAGGCACCTACCACTTTTTTTTCAAAAAAAAGACTTGTTTCATCTTCTTTAAACTTTCCCCTCTCACCTTTAAACCTATGCTCTCTGGTATTTGATATTTCCACCCTGTGGGGGGAGAGACCCTGACCATCTATCCCATCTATGCCTCTCATAATTTTATATACTTTTATCAGTTGCCCCTCTGCCTCCAACACTCCAAAGAAAAGAATTCAAATTTGTTCAACCTCTCCTTGTAGCTAATACTCTCCAATCCAGGCAACATCCTGGTGAACATCTTCTAAAACCTCCATATAGTGTGGTGACAGATTGCACACAATACTCTAAATGTTGCCTAACTAAAGTTTTGTACAGCTGCAATGAGACTTTCCGAGTATTGTACTCAATGCTCCAACTAATGAAGGCAAGCATGCTGTATGCCATCTTTGCCATCTTTACCATCCTATACACCTATTTTGCCACTTTCAGGGAGCTATGGACTTGCACCCTGTATATCCCTCTGGGTGTCAGTGCTCTTAAGGGTCTGGACATTTACTGTATACTTCTCTTTTGCATTTGACCTCCCAAAATGCATCACCACACACTTGTCTAGATTAAGCTCCATCTGCCATTTCTCTTCCCACATTTCCAACTGATCTACATCTTGCTGTATCCTTTGACAACCTTCCCTACCATCCACAGCTCTACCACCAATTTTTGTGTCGTCTGTACACTTACTAACCAGATCGGCTACATTTTCATGCAAATCATATATACCTAGCAGAGGTCCCAGCACTGATCCTTGTGAAGCACCAGTGATCACAGCTCCAGTTGGAAAATCACCCCTCCACCACTACCCTCCTGTCTTCTATGGCCAAGCCAATTTTGGATTCAACTTACCAACTCACTGTGGATCCCATGTGGCTTAATCTTCTGGACCAGCCTACCACGAGGGACCTTGTCAAATGCTTTACCAAAGTCCATGTAGACAACATCTACTGCCCTACCCTTGTCAATCATCTTTGTCATCTCCTCAAAAAACACTCAGATCTGTGAGAAGGACCTCTCCCACACAAAGCCTTGCTGATTGTCCTTAAGTCCATGCTTTTCCAAATGTGAGTAAATCCTGTTCCCAAGCATGTTCTTCAATAATTTCCCTACCACTGATGTAAGACTCACTGACTGATAATCACAAGACAAGGTAGCAGAAGTAAGCCATTCAGCCCATCGAGTCTGCTTCAAAGAAAAGGGAAAAAAGAAATGAGAAATTGGTGGGGGGGGGGCAAAAAAAATATTATTCTAACCCCAATTTCCAGCCTTATCCCCATATCCCTTGATACCCTGACTAATTAGATATCTATCTCTCTCTTCTTTAAATGCCTCCAATGATCTGGCCTCCACTGCTGTACATGGCAAGGAATTCCACAAATTCACCACCCTCTGGCTAAAGAAATTTCTCCTCCTCTGTTTTAAACCTGTACCCTCTAATTCTAAGATTGTGCCCTCTGGTCCTGGACTCACCCACCAAGGGAAACAGCTTGGCCACATCTACTCTGTCCAGTCCTTCCAACATTTTAAATGTTTCTGAGGTCCCCTCTCATTCTTCTGTACTACAGTGAGTACAGTCCAAGAGCCGACAAACGCTCATCATATCTAAGCCCTTTCATTCCGGGAATCGTCCTCGTAAATCTCCTCTTGAACCGTCTCCAACATCAGCATATCCTCCCTAACATATGGGGCCCAAAACTGTGCACAGTATGAGGCCTCACTTGTTCCCCGTAGAGCCTCATCAACACTTCCTTACTTTTATACACTATATCTCTCGAAATGAATGCCAACATAGCATTCGCTTTCTTTACCACCGATCTGACCTGGTGGTTAACCTTTAAGGTATCCTGCACAAGTACCCCCAAGTCCCTTTGTACTTCTGTACTTTGAATTTTCTCTCCTAGATAATAATCTGCCCTTTTATTTCTGTTTCCGAAGTGTACAACTGCACATTTCTCAACATTGAATCTCATCTGCCATTTCCTTGCCATCTCCTAAACTATCTAGGTCTCTCTGCAACCTTCCTGTCTCCTCAATATTCTCTACTCCTCCACCTATCTTGGTGTCATCCGCAAACTTAGCCACAAAACCATTTACTCCGTCATCCAAATCGTTAACGTACAAGGTAAAAAGAAGCGGCCCCAACACCGACCCCTGCGGAACGCCACTAGTAACCGGTAGCCAACCAGAACAAGATCCTTTTATTCCCACCCTTTGCTTCCTGCCAACCAGCCAATGCTCCACCTATTCTGTTATCCTACCTGTAATTCCATGACCTCTCATCTTGTTAATCAGTCTCTTATGCAGCACCTTGTCAAAGGCCTTTTGAAAGTCTAAATACACGACATCTACTGTCTCTCCCTTACCCACCCTACCTGTGATTTCTTCAAAAAACTCCAATAGGTTGGTCAGGCAGGATCTTCCCTTCACAAAACCACGTTGGCTGGGACCTATCTTGCCTTGCACCTCTAGGTATTCCATAACCTCATCCTTGAGGATCGATTCCAATAACTTTCCCACCACCGACGTCAGACTAATAGGTCTCTAATTTCCTTTATGCTGCCTCCCACCTTTCTTATACAGCGGAACTACATTTGCGACCCTCCAGTCCTCCGGAACCATGCCGGAGTCTATCGATTCCTAGAAAATTATCACCAATGCCTCCGCTATCTCTAAAGCCACCTCCTTCAGAACCCGGGGATGCACCTCATCTGGTCCGGGAGACTTATCAGTCTTTAGCCCATTTAGTTTTCCTAGCACCTTCTCTCTAGTAATCTTAACTGAACTCAGTTCCCTTCCGTGAGACCCCTGACTAACTGGTATATTGCTGATGTCCTCCACAGTGAAGGCCGATGCAAAGTACTCGTTTAGTTCTTCTGCCATCTCTTTATCATCCATTATAATCTCTCCTGCACCGTTATTGATTGGTCCTACATCAACCCATATCTCTCTTTTACTCCTTATATATTTAAAAAAACTCTTAGTATCCTTTCGAATGCTATCTGCCAACTTCCTTTCATAATTCATCTTTTCTTTCCTAATGACCTTCTTAGTTTCTTTCTGCAGGTATTTAAAAGTTTCCCAGTCTTCTGTTTTCCCACTAATTTTTGCTTCCTTGTATGCCCTCCCTTTTGCTCTTATTTTAGCCTTCACCTCTCTCGTTATCCACATTTGTGCCTTTTTTCCATTCAAAACCCTTTTTCTTGGAATATATCTATCCTGCATTTTTCTTATTACTTGTAGAAATTCCATCCATTTCTCCTCCGCCGTCCCTCCAGCCAGCTTACTCTTCCAATCAATTTGGGCCAACTCCTCTCTCATACCACTGTAATTTCCTTTGTTCCACTGAAATATTGATACACCAGTTATCAGCTTCTCCTTCTCAAATTTGAAACTGAACTCAATCATATTGTGATCACTAGTTCCCAATGGTTCCTTTACCTTTAGTTCCCTAATCACCTCCAGTTCATTACACAGCACCCAATCCAAAACAACCGATCCCCTGGTGGGCTCATCAACGAGTTGCTCCAAAAAACCGTCCTGTACACATTCCACAAACTCACTCTCCTGAGATCTACTGCCTTGTTGGATTTCCCAGTCCACCTTCATGTTAAAATTCCCCATAATTATCTTCACATTGTCACTCTGGCATGCTTTTTCTATTTCAAACTGCAACTTATGGTCCACTTCCTGACTGCTATTAGGGGGCCTATATATAACTGCTACTATTGTCCTTTTACCCTTGCTATTTCTTAGCTCCACCCATAAGGATTCTGCCTCTTCTGACCCAATGTCCTTCCTTTCTATTGATTTTATATCATTACTAATCATCATGGCCACACCTCCCCCTCTGCCTACCTGCCTATCCTTCCTATACACTGTGTACCCCTGGACATTCAGTTCCCAATCACATCCGTCATAAAGCCATGACTCGGTGATTGCCACAATGTCGTATTTATTAACCTGTAGTTGTGCCACTAGGTCATCTACTTTATTCCTAATGCTACGTGCATTTAAATATAGCACATTTAGCCTAGTATCTGCTATAGATTTTGTTGTACTTCTATTGTTCAGCAAATTATCCTGACTTCTCACCTGCCTGTCGTTCTTGCCATCCTCACTGCACACTGTCTTGGACTTGTTTCTATAAACCTCTTCCCTTACCCTAACATCTTGTATCCTAACATCCTGATTTCCATCCCCCTGCCTGATTAGTTTAAACCCTCCCCAACAGCTAAATTAAACATTCCCGCCAGGATATTGGACCCTTTGGAGTTTAGGTGTAACCCATCCTTAGTGAATAGGTCATGCCTCCCCCAAAAAAGGTCCCAATGATCCAGAAATCTGGATCTGATAGTTTCCTGAATTATCTCTGTTGCCCTGATTAAACGAAGGAACAAAATTGATTATTCTCTTTTATCTTTAGAAATAGCCACATGAATATCAATGGCATTCCAGCCTAACTAAATATTACTTAAAAACCATCAGTACTGTTCTTTGTTTGATGTTCTTACCGGTGTTCTTCGCCCTTGTATAAGCCTTCACTTTGTTTAAAATGGGCCCTGCCTACTTGAAGATTACATTCACTCTAAGTTACCTTTTTAATATTTGTTTTATATAGATGAGGAAATGGGAATTGTACTTACCTGTGTATTGAACAGATTCCAGGATTGGTCCATAGATTTGTCAACAAAATAATTCTTATTTGCATTGGAATCAACTTCAATGTATCAGCGCATTCCTTGTATGCTTTTATGAGAGGAGTATGATAATGAATGGGAGCAAGAGTAGGACATATTGCTCAGTAATTGAAAATGCTCATGGCTGCTTTTGATCTTTAACCTCCCAGTCTTCATCACCTCTTATTTCCCATATAACCTTACACCAAACCCCTATAAGGTTTTTCTTATGTATTACTCAATCTGGAGAAGAAATTCTACCATACCTCTCAAGTGATCCACCTTCATCTTAAGACTGTGGCCTCTTGATTCATGGTGGACGAGTCTTGAAAAATGTTCCTAGCATTTACCCTGTCAAACCCTCTCGGGATTTAATGTGTTTTAGATTACCTTTTCATTCTTCTAATTTCTGAGAGAGCATGGGTTCATTCAACTCACTGGACAACTCCCTCGTATCAGGAATCAATTGGCTGAGTCTACACTGCATTTCTTCGTGACAAGTACATATCCTTCTAAATAATTTATTGGTTAGACTGCATTTAGAGTATTGTGTGCAGTTCTGGTTGCCACACTACTGGACGGATGTGGTAGCAATGAAGACAGTGCAGAAGAGATTCACCAGGATGTTGCCTGGAATGGAGTGCTTTACTTATAAAGAGATTGGAGAGGCTGGGTCCATTCTCACTGGAATGTAGGAGGCTGAGGAGTGACCTTTTTAGAGGTTTATAAAATTTATGAGCAGCAGAGATAGGATAGGTAGTCAGAATCTTTTTTTCCCAGGTCAGGGGAACCTAAAACTAGAGGGCACAGGTTTAACTAGAGGGGAGAAATTTAAAGGAGATCTGAGGGGTAAGTTTTTCCACACAGAGGGTGGTCGATATCTGGAATGAACTGCCAGAAGAGGAGGTGGAGGCAGATGCAACATTTAAAAGGTGTTTGGACAGATACATGGATAGCAAAGATGCAGAGGGATGTGGGCAAATGAGATAAACACACACAGGCGTCATGGTCAATGTGGACATGAGCCAAAAGGGACGATTTCTGTGCTCTATTCTTCTGTTTCTATGAAGAAGACCACAGCCCTGTACAGTTGCAGCAAGATTTCTTCACTCCTTTTGTCTTGCAATAAAGAATGATAATCCATTTGCCTTCCCAATTACTTGCTGTACCCACATGCTAACTTGGTTTCTGAAAACGAGTATTTAATTATCACCACCATTTAAATAATCTGTTTTTCTGTTACACTAAAGTGGATAGTATGGTATTTCCCCACATTATACTACATCTGCCAGCTTTTTGACCACTGCTTTAACCTGTCTGAAATCTTTAGTAGGTTCTTTGTATCCTCCTTACCACCTGCTTTCCAGCCTATCTTTTCAGCTAATGTCGTTCATTGTGCTGTCCCCTTTCCATTTTAAAATAATTGTACAAGGGTCACTAATCCCAAGGTATTCTGTTAATTATTTTTAATTAATCACTCATCACTACAGTGTATCAACTATTCCTTGATGACCTTACAGCATGCTTTTGGCTTTTTAAATGCATTCAATAAATCTTTTCCCTTTTAGTCTCTTATGCCTGAATGTTACAGCTGTGTAATCATTTGCATGCATTCTGGCAAAATAATCATGGAATTAACCTAAAGTCTGGTCTTTTGTGTTTTACAGATGCACAGCTAATGACTTGAAATGCATTATCAGATTGATTAAGCATGACCTACGGATGAATTCTGGTGCAAAACACGTGTAAGTGAGATGATTCTATCATTGGAAGTTTGAACCTTTCACTTTAGTGGATCTTTTATCCTGAAGATTTTGGTTTTTCTGTTACTAAATATATTTTATATTTGCCCTTTTTATTTTTGTGGCCATTATAATACTGACTGTTTAACTCCCTATTGCTTTGACTCATTGGTAGACCTGATCTATTCTGCCAGTTGCAACATTCAGCAAGCTACTTCCCACAAGCCCAATTTCCGCACCTCCCCCGCGACCCCGCCCATATCATCACCACCACCACCACGTCGTATGGATGCACATTATGTGCGTGTGTGGCCTTGGTAATTTGCTTCTGGTGTGCTGCAGGCAACGGTATTACAATTTTGTGAAATACAATTTCCTTGTATTTGGTCCATTCATGTCAGTACTTCTGAAATAAGGTTTTGCATTTTTTTTATGTTCTTTACCAAGTACAACAGAGAATGATAGTTTTCTTTAACATTAGGGATGTTAGGGCAGAAAAGAAGATGAATATTTTGACTTCTGCTCTTTTCAAAATTTGAATGCATGTCTCATTTTTGTTCTAACTTTCTAGTCAATTTTTTTGGATCATTCCTCCCAGATATGTGGAATTCTCAAGTTACAAGCTTTGTTTAACTTGCATTGATCAAGTACATTAGTTTCGCTAATTGTTTCAATCGCTAAATCCGGTTGAAAGTTCAATTGTTTTTGTATATAGGTTGGATGCTCTAGACCCCAATGCTTATGATGCATTCAAAGCTTCCCGTAATTTGCAAGATGTGGTTGACCGTGTTCTCCAGAACCAGCAAGAGTCTGAGCGAGTACCTGGAATGAAGAAAACACTCAGCATTAAGGCCAACCTTTTAACCCCAATACAACCGATGCTGGTAAGGAATAAAGTGTTGGATTTAACTCTGTCTGATTGTTTGCAAGTTGATGGACTGGGGAAAAGACATGGCACCTGGGTTTAACAGGCTAAAGTTTATTATCGAAGGTCAGAGCTGAATAATAGAGTTGGGATTTGTCCTTATAAGAACCAAGGCACTTAATTTAAAGGTGGTTTTGGAAGTTGGCTGTCGATTTCATGTACGTTGCTATTGCTCCAGAAAGATCAGCACTGTCTTATGAGGGGTTAGGACGCAACTTTATGAACCGTAAATATTAATTAATGCATTTTTTTCCTCACTCAGATTATGATGAGGAAGATGCTTTTTTTTGGTAATGTTCCTCTTTTAGACAATCATTTGGCAAAAGGCCTGGGCACAAGTGATCAGAGAGTGTTCTGTTCTGGCCTCATGTCAACTTAATTTTTGTTCCAACTGTGCCATTTTGCTGACTGAGTATCAATGGACACTTCATCATCTGCTCAGCCCAACAGTGACCATTTGTGGGCACGCCACAGTGGGACCAAATGCTGCACTTTGCAGCATAAGCCTCCTGATACTTGTTGCAAGTGGGATCACTAATTTCACTTCGCCCCTGCACCCCCCCCCCCCCCCCCCCCCCAGTCCATGGGATTGGAAGCCAACTCGTGTCATTTTCCAAACTAATTTTTTCTTGGTCACATCCAAAACATTTTGAGAGTTTTTGAATTTAATCCCCAAAATGGTCTTGGAACGTGGTATGTGACTAAGTTTGTTGCTTGCTGTAATCTTTTTGCATGCAACCACACTTTTCCTTGGCTATACATCAGGAGAAGTCTGCTATTGTAATTAGGTAGTATTACTGAAAATAGCTTTCAGCTTTTAAAGCAGAGATTTTGTTTTGGAAAATGAATGGTGCTGTGGCGAATTGAAGAATGGCTGAACATTGAGTTGAAAATGAAAATTAGGAGAAGCTACAGGTACTAGAAATATGAAATAAAACAAAATGTAGGAAACACTAGGGTCAGATAATATCTGTGGAAAGAGAAACAGTTAACATTTCAGTTTGAAGAGCATTCATCGTTGTTAACTCTGTTTCTCTTTATACAGATGCTGTTGTACCTGCTGAATGTTTACAGCATTTTCTGTTTTAAATACAGTTGAATATATCCAAGGCATCCTGTATCAGCAGTATGGGAGGAAATTCTCTAGATAATTGCTCAGAAAGCATTTACATTAATCAATACCACAAGAGTTGCTCCAAGAACATGGATATAGTGCAGGAAGTAGTTCTAACTATTTAATGTAAGCTCGATTAGGTCAATGAATTAAGTTTTCGAATGGTGAGCATTACTTAATTTGTCTGCTGCCTAATTCATTACACTCGCCATCATCCACCCACCAGAAGTCTTTATCATTCGGTATTTGATCTTTAAGTGCACAAGCTTTACCTCATTACCTCAGCACTTTTGCAAATGCTGCAGATCATAGCTCACAAATTCTGAAATGTATTGAATAATGAAAGCTACATCATTAATTGTAGTATCTTTTAATTCCCTTTCACGCTCATTCATTCCTACTACTATACACCACCTTCTTGTACAACTGTGTCAGCAAGTATCAATGGACAGGACAGCTGATGATTTAGAGTATTGAAATGTGCATTTTCTGTTGACTTCTATCTATGTGCTGACAGAGAAAGAATGACAAAGGGAAAGTAAGGACCATGGTAAATGGAGAGAAGTAGTTGGGATTCTACTATATGGCTCGTGTGTGATTTGATCCCAAAGATCCTTGGGGGGGGGGGGGGTGATGGGGGTAAAGGATTGGGGGGTTGGGAGGAAGGCTATTTGTGTCAGTTTCCTTTCTTCTGCTGCTCCATCTCTTGCCAACTTTGCAGTAGGTGGTGGCAAAGATTATTCACTTGTAATGGTCAGATTATACAGCCAATCTTGGAGTAATGCTGGGCCTATCCAGAGCAGCCTATTAGCATCTTGAGGATGCAGGGCTACACTCCACAATGTTCTATATTCCAGCCTGACTCTCCATGTGGGTCTACTGTGCATGTACGTGCATTTCATATTGAAGTTGTGAGGTGTATCATTGAGTTTTAATCCTTGTTGCTCAGTAACTAGCTTTTGAGTTAACTAATAGAGAAAGAAAGGATTGTGACTACTGCTTATTCAGCTGCATGATGCACTGCCCAAAGTCTGTCACCTGCTGTGCATTATTGAGCTAAGAGAATAGCTCCCTGAAGAGCTTTGGTGGATATGGTCCTTGCTGGTTGCCCTTCTAATTTCTCCTCTGTTTCTTTCTCTCCTCTTGTATCAACATTGCTCTGCAAGGCCTCTGGAACCACCCTCAATAGGTCCCAGTTTGTTGTCACGTTACAAATTTTTAATAGAAAAAGGCACTACGTGGCTCAATTCAGAATCCACTAACTATTCCATTATTGACCAATCTGTGTTTTATAAAACTTCTATATTTTTACCTGCACTTTCAGTAACGGGACTTCCAATTGTGGTAGAAAGGGAGCTGACCAGAACAGGAGTGTCGTCCATTGAACTACTTGTAGATATTACGGTTTATGTTTGTGACCAACAAAGGGGAAATTGGGTGAGGGCAGAAAATTGCTTGTCTCTGCATATTTTCATTCAATCAGCAAATCCCTTCCAAGTGTTTGAACTTCTCTTTTTTCTTCTATTTGTAGCCTAATTTCAGAACCTTATTTTTGTACTTCAAAATAGCATTAAACCATGCTGACCACAGTGTCGTATTATTCCTTATGGCTGCTGGGTTAGTTGAGGGCAGCAGTGAGGGGTATTGCAATGGTTGTAAGTTCTGGATGAAGGTTGGAGAGACCATCATGTGATATTGGTATTGGTTTATTATTGTCACTTGTACCGAGGTACAGTGAAAAGCTTATCTTACAAACCGATTGTACAGGTCAGTTACATTGGGTCAGTAAGAGTGCTTTGATGTAGTACAGGTAAAAACAATAACAGTACAGAGTAAAGTGTCACAACTACAGAGAAAGTGCAGTACAATAAGGTGCAAGGTCACAACAAGGTAGATCGTGAGATTATAGTCCATCTCATTGTATAAGGGAACTGTTCAATAGTCTTATCACAGTGGGGTAGAAGCTGTCCTTAAATCTGGTGGTACGTGCCTTCAGGCTCCTATATCTTCTACCCGATGGAAGAGGAGAGAAGAGAGAATGTCCTGGGTGGGTGGGGTCTTTGATTATGCTGGCTGCTTCACCAAGACAACGAGAGGTAAAGACCGAGTCCAAGGAGGGGAGGCTGGTGTCCATGATGCGCTGGGCTGTGTCCACAACTCTCTGCAGTTTCTTGCGGTCCTGGGCAGAGCAGTTGCTGTATCAAGCCATGATACATCCAGATAGGATGCTTTCTATGGTGCATCTGTAAAAGTTGGTGAGAGTCAAAGGGGACAAACCAAATTACTTTAGTCTCCTGAGGAAGTAGAGGCGCTGGTGAGCTTTCTTGGCTATGGCTTCTTCGTGATTTGACCAGGACAGGCTGTTGGTGATGTTCACTCCCAGGAACTTGAAGCCCTCAACCCTCTCGACCTCAGTACCATTGATGTAGACAGGTGCATGTACACCGCCCCCTTTCCTGAAGTCAATGACCGGCTCTTTTGTTTTGTTGACATTGAGGGAAAGGTTGTTGTCATGACACCATTCCACTAAGCTCTCTATCTCCTTCCTGTACTCCGACTCATCACTGTTTGAGATATGGCCTACAATGGTGGTATCATCTGCAAACTTGTAGATGGAGTTAGAGCAGAATCTGGCCACACAGTCATGAGTGTATAGGGAGTAGAGTAGAGCGCTGAGGACGCAGCCTTGTGGGGCACCAGTGTTGAGAATAATTGTGCCGGAGGTATTGCTGCCTATCCTCACTGATTGCAGTCTGTTTGTTAGAAAGTCAAGGATCCAGTTACAGAGGGAGGTGTTGTGTCCCAGGTCTCGGAGTTTGGTGACAAGCTTACTTGGGATTATAGTATTGAAGGCAGAGCTGTAGTCAATAAACAATAGTCTAAGGCAGGTGTCTTTACTGTCCAGATGCTCCAGAGCTGAGTGAAGGGCCAGGGAGATGGCATCTGCTGTAGACCTGTTTCGGCAATAGGCGAATTGCGATGGGTCCAGGTTGTCTGGTAGGCTGGAGTTGATGCGTGCCATGACCAACCTCTCAAAGCACTTCATGGTGGTGGATGTTAGAGCCACTTGTCGGTAGTCATTGAGGCATATTACCTTGCTTTTCTTGGGTACTGGGATGATAGTGGTCTTCTTAAAACAGGTGGGAACCTGAGATTGAAACAGGGAGAGGTTAAGTATGTCTGCAAATACAGTGGCATGCAAAAGTTTGGGCACCCCTGGTCAAAATTTCTGTTACTGCAAATAATTAAGTGAGTAGAAGATGAACTGATCTCCAAAAGTCATAAAGTTAAAGATGAAACATTACTTTTCAACATTTTAAGCAAGATTATTGTATTATTTTTGTTTTGTACAATTTTAGAGTGAAAAAAGGAAAGGAGCACCATACAAAGGTTTGGGCACCCTAAGAGATTTGAGCTCTCAGATAACTTTTACCAAGGTCTCAGACCTTCATTAGCTTGTTAGGGCTATGGCTTGTTCACAGTCATCATTAGGAAAGGCCAGGTGATGCAAATTTCAAAGCTTTATAAATACCCTGACCCCTCAAACCTTGTTCCAACAATCAGCAGCCATGGGCTCCTCTAAGTAGCTGCCTAGCACTCTGAAAATTAAAATAAATGATGCCCACAAAGCAGGAGAAGGCTATAAGAAGATAGCAAAGCGTTTTCAGGTAGCCATTCCCTCAGTTCGTAATGTAATTAAGAAACGGCAGTTAACAGGAACGGTGGAGGTCAAGTTGAGGTCTGGAAGACCAAGAAAACTTTCTGAGAGAACTGCTCGTAGGATTGCTAGAAAGGCAAATCAAAACCCCCGTTTGACTGCAAAAGTCCTTCAGGAAGATTTAGCAGACTCTGGAGTGGTGTTGCACTGTTCTACTGTGCAGCGACACCTGCACAAATATGAGCTTCATGGAAGAGTCAGCAGAAGAAAACCTTTCCTGCATCCTCACCACAAAACTCAGTGTCAGAAGTTCACAAAGGAACATTTAAACGAGCCTGCTGCATTTTGGAAACAAATCCTGTGGACTGATGAAGTTAAAATAGAACTTTTTGGCCGCAATGAGCAAAAGTATGTTTGGAGAAAAAAGGGTGCAGAATTTCATGAAAAGAACACCTCTCCAACTGTTAAGCACGGCGGTGGATCAATCATGCTTTGGGCTTGTGTTGCAGCTAGTGGCACGGGGAACATTTCACTGGTAGAGGGAAGAATGAATTCAATTAAATACCAGCAAATTCTGGAAGCAAACATCACACCGTCTGTAAAAAGAAAAGCTGAAGATGAAAAGAGGATGGCTTCTACAACAGGATAACGATCTTAAACACACCTCAAAATCCACAATGGACTACCTCAAGAGGCACAAGCTGAAGGTTTAGCCATAGCCCTCACAGTCCCCCAACCTAAACATCATTGAAAATCTGTGGATAGACCTCAAAAGAGCAGTGCATGCAAGACAGCCCAAGAATCACACAGAACTAGAAGCCTTTTGCAAGGAAGAATGGGCAAAAATCCCCCAAACAAGAATTGAAAGACTCTTAGCTGGCCGCAGAAAGCGTTTACAAGCTGTGATACTTGCCAAAGGGGGTGTTACTAAGTACTGACCATGCAGGGTGCCCAAACTTTTGCTTCGGGCCCTTTTCCTTTTTTGTTATTTTGAAACTGTAAAAGATGGAAATAAAAAAGTAATCTTGCTTAAAATATTAAAGAAATGTGTCAGCTTTAACTTTATGCCTTTTGGAAATCAGGTCACCTTTTACTTGCTTAACTATTCGCAGTAACAGAAATTTTGACCAGGGGTGCCCAAACTTTTGCATGCCACTGTACTTCTGCCAGCTGATCAGCACAAGATCTGAGCACATGGCCAGGGACACCATCTGAGCCAGGTGCTTTCCTCGTGTTCACACTCTGGAAGACTGATCTTACGTCCTCCACTGTGATCACAGGTTCAGCTTCATTGGTGGCTGTCAGGGTGGATAGTGACAATCCACTTCCCTTCTGTTCAAAACACGCATAGAATGCGTTAGGTTCATGCAGAATGAATGCGCTGTTGTTAGCTATACAGCCTGACTTCATCTTGTAGCCTGTTATGGCATGTAGGCCCTGCCATAACTGACGACTGGTCAGGGACTCTACTTTGAGTCGGTATTGCCTCTTGGCATCCCTGATAGCTTTCCGAAAGTCATACCTCGATTTCTTGTACAGATCAGGATCACCAGATCTGTGTGCAGCAGTCCTCTCCTTCAGTAGGGAGTGGATCTCCCGGTTCATCCATGGTTTCCTGTTTGGGAACACCCGTATTGTCGTCTTTGGCACACAGTCCTCCACACACTTGTTGATAAAGTCTGTGATGGTGGTGGCTTACTCATCAAGGCTGGCAGCTGAGTCTTTGAACATGGACCAGTCCACTGTCTCAAAGCAGTCGCATAGGACCTCATCTGCTTCCTCAGACCAGCACTACATGACTCTCCGTAGCGGATTCTCCCATTTCAGCTTCTGTTTGCAGGGAGCAGGAGCACAGCCTGGTGGTCTGATTTCCCAAAATGAGGACGAGGGGGTGGCTTGAAAGGCCTCTTTGATGGTTGTATAGCAGTGGTCAAGGGTGTTGGCACCCCTGGTGGAGCAGGAGATGTGCTGATAGTACTTTGGGAACACACTCTTGAGGCTGGCCTGATTGAAGTCCCCTGCGATGATGAAGAGGGCCTCAGGATATCCTGTCTCGAGGTTGTTGACCCCGGAGTATAGCTCATTGAGTGCAGGCTTCATGTCCGTCTGTGGTGGGATGTAGACTGCCATCAGGATAGCTGAAGTGAACTCCCTTGGCAGATAGAATGGTCGACACTTCACTGTTAGATATTCCAGGCTGGGTGAGCAGGAGCTCGCCAGGACCGTCACGTCCGAGCACCATAAGTTATTGATTAAGAAGCAGACCTCTCCGCCTTGAACTTTGTCTGAGGACGCTGTACTGTCCATTCGATGCATTGAGAAGCCCTCAGGTTGAATAGCACAGTCAGGTGAGGCAGGTGTGAGCCAGGTTTCAGCGAGACCTAGTACACAACAGTCCCTCAGTTCTCTTTGGTAGGTCAGTCTTGCCCTTAGTTCATCAACTTTGTTCTCAATGGACTGGACGTTAACTAGTAGTATGTTGGGGAAGGGGAGGTTTTGTATCCACGTTGCTTCTGCCTCTCCTGCAGCCCAGCCCACGTGCCAAAGATGTATTCATGGTTAAATTTCCTCTACATTTGTGCTGAGAAATGTTTGCTCTGAGAAGCTGTGCATGCATTCTGCCCTTTTGCTCCCTATGTCTTGAAGACCATTCTAAGACATAGTACTGGAAGTGAATTGAGCCCATCCAAATCCAAACTGGAAAACTGGCAAATAAACTCATTTTCCTATCATGAGGTGATAGTATTTCTGATTTTTTGATTGTCTGTCTTGCTAAGGATCAAAGTGGTTGGTAGTATTGGTAGGGGAGATGAGTAGGTAGGGGAAAAGATTTAGAATTTTAGAATATCCAGGAAATGGAAATGTTCAAACTGTGGGGAAAAATGAAAATTTATCATTTAACCTTGGATTCACAATAAATTAGCAGTCCTTAAAACCATATTGTTCAATGCAAGAATTGCAAACATCTTTCAAATAGTTGATCCAAACACTTGACAAGGTTGAATCTGTTTAGAAGTGTGTGTTATTAATGTTTACAGAGCAGAAAATTACAGAAGGTTGTAAGTGACAGAAGTATCTTGGGAAGAATATTTCATACTGAAATTATTATCTTACTCTGTTTTGGAATTTTTTTTTAATGTTTTCTGACCAGGCTGAAGCCTGCAAATCAATTGAATACGCTATGAAGAAATGTCCAAATGGAATGTATGCAGAGATCAAATATGATGGGGAGAGAGTTCAAGTGCACAAGAATGGAGACACCTTCCAATATTATAGCAGAAGCCTAAAACCGGTATTACCACATAAAGTGAGTATCTGTTCCTGCTTTCCCTCTTAATTTATCAGAGGGCAATGAAACATTTTTTTCACTTGGACCTAGTGCACTGCTGGAGTGCGTGGGGTATGCTAATGTATTTAAGAATTCACAACATTAAATTTTAAATGTGTAATTTTCCACCATCTCTAATTAGCATAGTTCTCCTGAAGATGGTAGTTCATTCTTAGCTTTAATCTTTGCACAATTCTGCATGTACTTCTACAATTGAAGAGGAATAGAGAAAAATTCATGACATTTGGCGTGGTCTTCCTGGGACTTCTTGCACATTGTTTGTACAATTTGCAGGGAGTGCGTGATGATGCTCTTTCCTCCAACATTTGCAATTGTTGCTATTTGAAAAGCATAAAATGCAAACAACAAAATGGAACCAAATCTGGATCAGTAACTTAATCTTACATGTTTTTTTTTCTGGTGCTAATCTATTTGACATTAGCCCAATTACTTCAAATCATTCTCTGTTACCTTATACACAAGGTGGTTTTCTTGCCAGCCATTCTATGGTGTCCTTGGGCAAAAATGCCAGTTTAGTGATATTTGCCAAATTTATGGACAGTTTTGTACACAGACCATGTTGAGCAAGAAGAAGCAATATGACTGGAGCCTACTCCGCCATTCAGTAAGATCATGGGTAGCTCAATGCCACTTGTAATACCCCTGTATTCCTTGATTTCTGTGGTATATCCAATTATCCATTCATACTTGAATACACAGCCCTCTGAGTAGAGAAAAGATCTCCATCTCCACTAAAGTGCAGGTCCTTATCCTGATATTCTGACCATTAGTTCTGGATTTTTCTAGATATGTAAACAACTTCTTAACGTTGATCTTACTGGTCACTCTGGAGCTCCAGCAGATTTTGTGATCACCCACTTCTAAGAATAGAATATAGGTCTGTTCTACTTTATAATCCTATTTTTCTCAATTCCTTGTAGGAATATGAGAACATTATAATGAGAAGCAAGAGAAGATTATAAGGGTTATTGAACCTGTTCAGCCATTTGATAAAGTTGTGACTGATTCTGTCAGAGGGGTTGGGGTGGAGGGGCGGTGGAAGCAGAGAATTTCAAAGAGCAAACAAAATTCTCCACATCTCGAGCTTTAATGGCCAACCCCTAATTCTGAGATTATATCCCTCGGTCCACATACTGCAGCTGAAGAAACAACCTTGCAGCATCCACTTTGCCAGAACCCCTCAGAAGCTTTAATGATTTCATTATTCCAAACTCCGATAAGTATAGGGTTTTCCTCTTTATTCCTCCAACAACTCTGGAATCCCAAAAATCAAACTAGTGAATTTGCAGGTATATCCTTCCATGGGTATGGAGACTAAAACTGCACATGTTTATGCCAAGTTACAATTCCAGCAGCAAGACCTCCCTATTTTGGCAAATCACACCCATTGTAATAAAGGCTAATATTTCATTTGCTTTAAAATTGCTTTCTGCACCTGTATGTTTCTGAATTTCATGAACCAAGACACACACATCTGCTTGTGCACCAGCATTTTCTAATTTTTTACCATTGCTTGGGAGGTTCACCTTAGAATATACACTCACATGGGGCTTGAATCTGTGACCTTTGGGCTCCTAAGGCAGGAGCACTATAAGCATCATGATGGGTGTCTCCATCCCACCCCCAAGTTCTAGTATGCTAAAGATGGACTAAACTCTGTCAAGTTCTCTTTTTGTTTTCTAGGTTGCTCATTTTAAGGATTTTATTCCCAAAGCTTTTGTTGGTGGTGACAGTATGATTTTGGATTCTGAGGTTCTGCTGATTGACACAAACACTGGAAAACCACTCCCTTTTGGAACACTGGGTATCCATAAGGTAAGTTGATTTGAAGGACCCAGGTTTAATTTCTCTCTCTATTAGAACTTGTATTGAGTTCATGACTACCGCACAGGTATTTGGGTCACCACTTTGGAGACCTAGAATTAAATTCCTCCATATCCATATCCCATTTCAATAATCTGAATCTATCTGAGGTGGTGAGCAGTGAAATCTGTCATGATTCTCTTCATGCCATTTCTGTCCAGCTGTAGTGCTTGGGGTGGAGAGGGATAATTTTATACCAGGATATGGTTCCATAGATGATGGATATTTTTCATTGCATCCATTTTTTACTTGCCTGAGTAATGGCATGGAAGCCTCATCACATATGTCCAGTCCTTTACAGCAGGGGGCTGTTGATGAACTCTTGAGGCTTGAATGTGGTTACCCTTTTTATTTCAATCTTGGCTGCTGTAGTCATTCTAATGTTACCTTGTTACACAGCCTGCTAACTCCACACAATTCAATGACAGATCAAGATTCTTTGAGCTGTGTCACACTTACTATTGTCAAATAAGAAGTTTAAAATGTAAAAAGACTTTAATGTTGGCTATACATGGGGCTTTCATTACTGCATGGGATGTTGGTGTGTAGAACGTGAAGCATCTGTTTGTAGACCAAAACTGTTTTCTTCATTTGAGGATTCTTGGGCCAATTGAGTAGAATACCTCGCTGTCCAAACAACAGCTTGCCTGTACATTGTAAGTTACATGCCTGTAGACATTGGGGACAAGGTCATCCTTTTGTATTATGATTAAGAAATAGCTTGATTAAAATGATTTGAATTTGACTGAATGATTAAAAGGGATATTAAACTATGGATTATAAAGTGCATCAAATTACTTATAAAGGATGTATCACAAGTAACTACTAGGCATTATAATCATAGCAGGTAGTGCTGTTGCCTCAGCTACAGTGACCTGGGTTTAACTCTGACCTCCTGTGCTGTCAGCATGGAGTTTGCATGTTCTCCCTGTGAATTTTCCCTGGGTGTTTCAGTTTCAACCCACATTCTAAGGGGTGTTGGTTGTTGGGTTAATTGGCTGCTGTAAATTCTCCTAGTGTGTGTGGATGGTAGAAGAATTGAGATGGGGTTAATGGGCATGTGAGAGACAATAGGTAACAGAGAACTAAGTGGAGAAATGGGATTAATCCGAGAGCTGGGAGAGCTTGATAGGAAAATGAGTAACAAAATACATGCACTCCAGTATTTCCCATTTCTAAGGTCGCATGCTTAAAGGATGTCATGAAATTTCTATACTTACTGAACGCAGATCTTGCTATGTACCTATTCCATGACCCGAAGAGGTCAGAAATATCTTTAAAGGAAGATGACAGATGGCTGTCTGCAAGTTTGCACTCTGCTCCATTTAAAGTTCCTGAACATTTTAGTTCCCACTTCTAGACATTTTCTAGAATAGCCCCTCTATAGTTTTGGCTGCTTTTCGATGCCACACAGCAGCATGTCGCGTGCTATTGATTTAACAGCTTACGCAGTTGTCTGAAAATGTATAGAGCAAACGTGTGTAATGCCTTGGTAATTGCTGTTATGGACCTGAACTATACAAACTGGATGTGTCCTTGGTTTAGTTCCTTGAGATGCTTGATCTTGTCAAGCTAGCAGTTGCTGTCTTCAATATCCTTGGACAAACAGAGGAAAGATTACTTAAGCTTTTCATTCCTCATTGCTATTCATTGCACACAGATGGACAGATCAGGGTGAGCTGAGAAGCATCCCATACTTTTCTAGTTAGCTGACAACATGAGGACTCTTGTACAAACTAAATCTACTGAGGTGAGGTCAGAGAAAGCTGTCAGTGGTGAAGCTATACCCCACCAAAGGTTGGATGTTTCATTACAAGGGCAGAATATTCTTTAAGACTCATGAAATAGAACTGTATGCTATTTAATTTGTAAGGAGAAAAATCTAATTTATTTTATTTTTCTCTTTCAGAAACTTGCTTTCAAGGATGCTAATGTTTGTCTTTTTGTCTTTGACTGCATTTATTTTAATGGAGTCAGTCTCATGAACAGGTCTGTGTATCTCCTATTGCAAATCTGCAATCAATATTACTAACACAGATTGTTTTTGATCATTATTACATGGCTGTTTGTTACATGCTGTGTTTCTGCCCTTATAGAAGTGATTGCACTTCAAAAGTACTTAATGGAGTGCAAGTTGCTTTGGTATGAGCTGCAAGGAATATGACCAGCATTATAAAGTTGCAAGATGCTTTATTTGAAACTCTCTGTGATCCTAGCTCCAGACTAAGACAATCAGCAAAAACAAATTTATATTTGCCAAGATCAGCGACCACCAAACATACCCTAGTTTTAAACCGGGTCTTTCTGATTATAAGAACATAAGAAATAGAAGTGGGAGTGAGTAGTTTGGCTCCTTGTGCCTGCTCTGCCACTTAATAAGATCATTGCTGATCTTTTACCTCGGCTCCACTTTCCTGCACTAATCCCATATCCCTTGATTCTCCCAATATCTACGAGAGCACTTAAAGATATTTTTGTTCCCTTTTCAGTAACCTTAGTAAAGTGGCATATTTATCATGATGTTGCCACTGACGTGTGAGAGACTTGAGTGTCCTCACTCTTTCTCTTTTGAACCATTTCTTTTAAATGTCTTTACGGGTTGAAGTACTCAGTACATATAGAATTTCCATTTATAATTCTGGCATTCTACACAAGTATGAGCTGTACTGGCCCAGTGACCATCTTTATCACTAATTATGTTTATGATTTGCATCTTTTACAGACCAATTAGTGAACGAAAGCAATTCCTTCATGATAACATGGTTGAAATCCCAAACAGGATCATGTTTTCTGAGATGAAGCATGTAACAGTAAGTAGTTCATTAATCTTTAAGCAGCAAGTTTTAAATTCCTCCTCAGTCTTACCTGTAATCATTAGTAACATCATCATCTGGATCTACTGTTTGGGTATTGAATTGATGTTCTGTTTGAAAAGTAACACTAATCTACCTGAAGTTTTTGAACAATAATTTAGAGAGATTTGAATGGGACAAACTTGGTGGACAGATGTGTGAGGGAGAACCATGGTAAATTTGTATGTGTTAACACCCTCAGCTGAGAGGTTTGCACAATGGGAGTGCATTTTGAAAAATTGTGCATGGGACTCTGCACATCTCGCAAGATTTTTCATCAATAACGGTTTCCATTCTGGATTGCAAATCTGAATTCTCATTCTGTGATCTCTGCCAGACAGCAAATTCATAAACCCTACTCTTGTAGACTTAGTTTATTCAGGACATTGATCTAAATAAAGAGCAGTTTGAATGTGTTTTTGTCATTCCTTCCAGTCTCATTTCCTATTGCTATATATTTGGGTGTTTTTGAAATTTGAAAACCTAGTTATCAGTGGTTTGTAGTTTCAGCCAGGACTACAAACATTGATACCAATGATGCAATTATCTCCCTCTTGTGTAAACAGTTTCACTCTTAACAAAAGTTAAATCAAACAAATTTCACTTTTTATAGCTGTGATCAAAAATAAAATCTGAGCTTATCTGAGCTTGTGATTGGAAATCTGTAAAACCGAAACCACCAGAAAAACCAGCTAAGTCAACATCTGTGGAGAACAAAACAGGGTTTGATATTTCTAGAAATTCTTTTTGTTCAATTTAAGCTTTTGATAAAGGAGTATAAATTTTACTATGTTTTTATCTTTCAATCTGTTTTGCCAGAGGGCCTCTGATCTGGGAGAAATGATCAATAGAGTTATCAGAGAGGGACTAGAAGGACTGGTACTGAAAGATGTTAAGGTAAGATTATCTCTCTGTGAAAGGCTATAGTCTGTATAGTATTGGAACTGAGTAAACTTTGCGGGTGGGTGTTTATTCTGTGGATAGTGGTCTCAAAGTAAGAGTTGTGCCTAATTTACATTGTTAATTGAATGAGAGTAAGCGTTACTGACTTTCAGATTGTTTTACTGGAGAGGCAGTCATTTATGCTAGTCGTCTTTTTTTCTCTTGTTTATCCCATTTGAGTTTCATATCAAATGCAGTCTTTGAACATGCTCTGTATGTCCAGGTTGTTAATCCATGATCCCAAAACTGACCCCTAACACATCAGTCTGCACATTTTCCTCCTCACCACTGCCCTCTATTTTGTTTTTCCTCCCTTGGCAAACTTTGACAAAACTAAGGCCAAAGGGATAATGGCTGCATGGATACAATGTTTATTATGTGGCACTTCTATCAAATATCTTTGCACAATATTAATCGTTCAATCAGGTCAATCAAACAGGATTTGCTTTTAACAAATCCATGGTGGCTATCATTTAAACCCTTATTTTTCCAGTGTCAATGAATATAATCTAATTTTATTTTTGCTCTCTTGTTACTTCACTGATGTGAGGCTGACTGACCTGTAACGGTCAGGTTTTCTTTCACAAGGAAAATATTTGCACTCGTCTCACTTTAAGAATGTGATCAGAGCTCCTTCAAATTTCATTCCCCTTCCCTTGGCAAACAATAGATTATGCTGGAGCACAGTAGTCACGCATTGAATGGTGCAACTTTCAACAAGTAAAGGTAGGAGGTGTGGAAAGCCAGCAAGTGATGGTGTGTTGTGCCTCAGTAATTGTGTTATATTAGCTTCAGGTGGTATCTGTATTTTTTTTCTAGTTGAAGTTTGTATTTTTAACTAAAAATCAAAACTTTCTTTAATATCTGATGCCTTCAACTTGATGCTTTCACCATACTCACACTCCCCTCCCTTTTCAGCATTCTGAAGGGACTGTTTCCTCCATGACTCCCTGGTTCAGTCTTCCAACCCCAATCTTCTTCGTGGCTTTCCCATGCAACTTCAGGAGGTGTAATGCTTGCTCTTTTTTTCCCTCCTGCCTTTCCATCATCCAGGGACCCAAACACTCCTTCCAGCTGAAGCAGAAATTGGTTGGTACTGCTTTCCATTTAATGTACTTGGACCTCATTGTGAGCACGGAATACTCTATGTTGGAAGGATCAAATGTAGGTTTGGTGACTGCTTTGCAAAGCATCTTCATTCAGTCCGTAGGCTGACCGAGTTCCAGTTGCCTGTCACTTTGATTCTCCATCCCACTCTTAATCTGACCAATGCCTTTGGCTTCTTGCATTGTTCCAATGAAGCCAGTTTGAGGAACACCCTCTTGTCTTCCCATGAAGCACGTTTCAGCTGTTGAGGCTTGTTTAATTTCATTACAATATAGGAGACAGCCATTCAGTCCATCAGTTCTATGCCAGCTCTCCGAGCAATCCTCTGAATCCCATCCCTCACTTATTTCCCTGTAACTATTCTCGCATGCCCATTGAAACCCCTGATTGTCCCATCAGCCACCTACTCTAGAGGTAATTTACAGTATCCATTCAACCCAACAACCAGCGTGTGGGTAAACCCACTTGCTTACAGGGTAGACAAGCAAACTCCACACAGGCAGTACAGGGTATTGAAATCAGCTCTCATTCTTCTAAACTGACTATAAAGCTAGTCTCCTTCAACCCTCCTCAATGGATAATGCCCCTGTTTCTCACCCGGATCATCGGAATCAATTTGGTGAGCCTTCATTGCACTCCCTGTATCGCCACTCTATCCTTCCTTGAGTAGGGAGTCTGGGTCTGTACATAATATTCCAGGCACTGCCTTGCCAGTAAAGTAAGAGGCCTTTACGCTTGGACTTGAGTTCTCTTATGGTGTTCAGAGATGCAGAATATAAACGTGTAATTAGGAAGATATAGTATATCTGCCTTTGTAAGTGTGTTGGAATATAAGAATAAGGAAGTCTTGCTGAGAGTATATGAAGGTTTGGAGACCTCATTTGAACTCCAGTGTGCAGTTTCAGACTCTACCCCAAGGAAAAATATACTTGCCTTTATGTCATTACAGCATAGATTCCTGTGATGAAGGGTGGTCCTATCAAGGGGGGATTGAGTAAAACTGAGCTATATTCATTAAACTTTCTCAGAATGAGACACACAGTAAAACTTCATTTAATCTTGCAGTCTAGGGATTTAAGTGTGATGGGCTAGCTGATTATCCAAACTTTTGGATTTTATCCCTATTGATACTCCAACACACTTTTAATTCACTTTTTGGATGTTACATGATAGAACAGTATATTTCCCGGTGAATCCAGTAAGGTTAAAGCATTTCTGGAAATGGGGGGCCTTTGAGTTTCAAGAAAGCACAGGAAATGGAACCAGGTGGGTTCCAAGGGAAGAAAACAGCAGATGCTGGAACCTGAAACAAAAAACAGAATGCTGGAAGAATTCAGCCCGTCAAGCAGCAGTTATGGAAAGAGAAATCAGTCAACATCAGCGTCTCTTCCTCAGAACTACAGGGGATTGTTTACAGTTTTCAGAGCAGAGTTGGGGGCAGGAGTGAGGTGTAAGACAAAAGACTATATAGTGATTGTTTTAAACAGATCAGGTGATAAGGAGCATGAGGCATTTGAAAGAGACTGAGTGAGAAAGGGATGTAAGCATGACAACGGGAAATGATGAGAACAGTTTACTTGAAGTTGGAAAATTCACTGTTCGTTCCAGAGGATTGCAAAGTGCCTAGACAGAAGATGGGGTGTTGTTCTTCTAGTTTATATTTGAGGCCCAAGAGTTGGATTATTGGAGTTTTACTGTACCTAACATGGTAGATGCTGAAAGGCTTGTTTTCTGCTAGCTGGAGTGTCTGGAGCTGGAGGCATAGTCTCAGGGTAAGGGCTTGGCCATTTAGGATTGAGCTAAGGAGAGATTTCAGTTCTTGTTTTCTGCAGCTCTGAATATTCTGCCGTTGAGTATATGGAGAAGTATAATTATGAGGAGAAGCTGACTGAGTGGAGTTATTTTCTTCAAGGGAAAGAAGATGGACAAGATTCAATTGATGTGTACAAAATTATGAGAGACCTTGTCAGAGAACATGTGAAGGACCTAGTTACCTTACCAAAGAGGTTCATAACTAAGGAATGTAGATTTGTTAATAGATGGAAGAATTAAATGTAGTTGAGGAAAAATCTCTGTGCAAATAGTGGAGCCTGTGGAACCCCTGCCTGAAAGGATGGGGACAGAGTTCTTGTAGCATTTGAAAGATGCTTGTTTTAACATGTGAAGAGCCATACCTCCTAGATTGTAGACAGAGCTAGGGAGTAGGAGTAATGCAGGTGGCTCCATGTTGGTAAACATAGACATGATGGACCAGGAGACCTCTTTCTGTGCCGTCAACTTCTATTATTCAAAGCGGAACATGATAATTATGTGGACACCAATGTGATATCAGGATACGGGGGTTAGGCTGGAAAGTGGACAAGGCATAGTATCAGTCGTGCTCTTATTGATTGGTGGAGCGTCTGATCGGAGAGCCAATATTCTTTATTCCCTCCTCTTCCTCCCTCCCCCCAGTATTGAGGCTGGGTTCTACGACTGATCTTCAGTAAAGGATTGGTCATCATCTCATTAAGTGGTGGAGGAGGCTTAAGAGGTCAATTTTCCTGCTGCTATTTGTAATGCATCCTTCCTGATTTTTCTACTTTGAGCATGATATTAAGAACAGATTTATTTTTCTCTTGTTTCTTTCACAATCATTGCCCAATGATTGTGTCTCAATTTGTGTCTCCATTGACCAATGTTTATTTAGCAGAGAAGAGCAAGAGTCCGAGAAATTGCTCTGGATGCAGTTATGTTATGAAATGAAAAAATAGTTTGAAGGATACTAATGGGGAAATACTTGTATAATTTTAGAACCAAAAGAAACTTTACTTTTCTCAAAGATGTGATGCAAAATCCATATGAAATCTACTAACCTGAAAACAAAAACAGCAAACGTAGCAATTTTTTCTGTTGTTAATACCTAGTATCAGCAGTGGTGAATTCTGATGAGGACATCCTAACATTTGTATTGATCAATTTTCTGTTCTTCACAGCATTAGTCATGAAAAGAATTTCTTGAGGAAATAATTGCATTTGATTGATTGCTTAATTTTCTTTCTTGTTATTCATTTACTATTAATACCTTTTCCCAGAATTGGTCTCACATAGTTAATTTCAAGATTTTTAAATGTTTGACTCTTTAGACATCATAAATGTGTGTCCATTATTGTACAAACAGATTTTAAACAGTGTAATGAACAAGAAATCTTATTCTTGTGCATAAATATTCTCCTCCTGTTGCAGCATCCATCATCATTTTTAGCATCTTGTTTGAGTCTCCTCCCCATCTGAGGAATAACTTCAGCTGTTTGTGTTGATCTTGTGCCACTTATTTCTGATGTCCTAGTCTGTGCAGGAAGTTCAACCTAACTTTAACAGACTTGAGACTTGTGGCTGATTAAAATCGGTATTTTACTGGATTTCTTTCAGACAGCTTAAGATGGTACTCTCTCTTCTGAGCCAGATAGGCATCAGATCAAAGTCTGCTTCAAGGACCTGGGCTGAGCATGTGATCTAATCTGCCGTTGTGCAGTTTTGAGGGTGCAGTGCATCTTTTTGGAAGTGCTATCTTTCAAATAAGATGCTAAGCCAAAGCTCTATTTTCTGTGAACTTAAAAGGTTTATTGGCACTATTTTCACCTAGTATCTTGGTCTATTACAAACATCATCTCAAGCGAGTTTACTGGTTGACATTTCACTTATGGAACTTTGCTATGTAAAATTGGCTTCCAGATATTCTATATTACAGCAGTGACTATATTTCAGAAGTTTTTAGTTGTAACACAATTGGGTTGTCCTGAGATTATGACAGTATGTAAGTGAGAAAATTCCATTAAGTATTCTGTGTTGAAATTCTGTGTGAATGGATTGGTCCCTGCTATTCTGATGAAGTGGCTGCTGCTAGTATGCTAGCTTCAGTACTTCTGGTATGCTGTAACATGTGTTTCATAGGAGAGGATTTAAACTAAAGTTGTCCATTATTACGTTTAAAATTTGTTATTTTTTTTTGAAATGTTTAATACTTTATTGCATCTACCCTACATAAATGTTCTGAAGGCCACTGTGCCTCTCTTTGTGTGTTTAGAGTCTCTATGAACCGGGCAAACGTCATTGGCTAAAAGTAAAAAAAGACTATCTCAATGAGGGTGCGATGGCTGATTCTGCAGACCTTGTTGTGCTGGGAGCTTTCTATGGGCAAGGGAATAAAGGTAATGGCGACAATTGGATGAAATAAGATATTTATACATTTGTGTATAAACTGCTGGAATACTCAGCAGATCAGGGATATTCTAAGATGTTGAATTTTGCTTTTGTACCAGGTTTGTGGCTTTCCATATGTTTGTGTTATTTATGTAACCAATTAATTTTGTATAAACTGGTGCTGTCAGACTGGGTTCCACCCAAAATGGGTGTTTTCCTTCAGTTTCCTGATTCACCCCAACCCCCCACCAACTAAACTCTTGCTCTAGGATGGAGCTTAGTTGAAAGGACAGTCCTCTCTCAAATGGTCATTATTTTGGAATCTTGGGCTTGAAGAATAGCTCATTGTTCAATTCTGGTGGCCATCACAGATGACCTAAAATACTCTCTGTTCAAGAACTCTTGCACCCAAGGTGGTGTTCGGCAATAATGACTCTGTATTGATCACATGAAGTTGATTAACACATTTTTTCCAGTCTGTGAAGTCGCAATGGTGGAATAAATTTTGGTAGCACCACACTGGGTAGAAATTTGCAAACTCCACGGAGACCTGGAACTTTCACAACTTTTGTGACTCGAGCACAACATGGTGTGTTTGGTTTAACCAGTGATAACGTCTCACCCTAAATCTTTGTCCTCTGTAAATGTTGCAGCTTACTTTAAAGCTTATTTCAGGTAATGGAGATTTTTCTGCCATTATCCTTCCTTGTCTTTTGCCCATCATTATACATAAACTGCAGAGGCTGGAAATCTGAAGTAAAAGCAGGAAATATTATAAACACTCAGCAGGCCAGGCAGCATCCGTGGAAAGAGAAACAGTCAATGTTTCAGTTTGAAGGCCCTTTTTCAGATCCAGGAAGGTGAGAAAGTGTTAGTTTTGTTGCGGAGCGAGTGAGGAGGCATGGATAGGACCAAGGCAATATCAGTGATTTGGTGAGAACGGGGGTAGCTCAGGTGGTCCAAGAGCTGTCTGGTTAATCGATTAATGAGGGGGGAAAACAAGCAAAGGGACATGTTAAAGCTGTGAAATGCAGGTCAGAGTCATTTCTGAACCTAAAAACAAAAGCATAATGTTGGACATGAACATCAGATCAGGCAGGTAAACCTGAATTAACACTACAGATAACTTCTGATACAAAGAGGGGAAAAAAAGAGTTACTGGAAATTGTTGAATTCACTATTGAGTACCAAAGACTGCAGTAAACCCAGATGGAAAATAGTGTTCCTCAAACTTATATTAGGTTGTAGTGTAGGAGGTCACCGATAAATAGGCGGGAGGGATGGACAATTAAACCGAAAGGTAACTGGAAGCTCAGAGTCACCTTGTGGTCTGAACGTTTATTCATCTGTAACAATAACTGTTTTGCTGGTGTTAAATTGAACATGAACCTCCCAACAAACTTTCCCATTTGTCGTTTTGCCTCAGCTGCTTGAATGAACCAATATCTTGGGGCTGACGGGCACCTTTATGTCGATAGTCATTTTATTAGGATCTTTCCATTCAGTGGACCAATTGTAGAAGGACAGGTCACCATGGCAAATTCATCCCAGCCTGGATGTCAGCCCTAGTTAATCACTTTGCTTATCTTTGCATGTGCATCTTGTTAGATTTTTTAAGATGGAACCACTAGATAAGCAGACCTTGTGTTTCCTTTCCTGGCTTGTTAACTTTTGTTATGCCTGTTCATATCTCTATTTCTGGGCCTTGTGAAATTACCTTGCCAGCTTTCCAGAGATATAGGGTGCCATTGTGTTTTATTGCAAGCAGAAAATAAAAACCATAAATATTTCAGCTGGCATATTCGATCGATATAAAGCCTGAATTTTAGGCTTGGTTTTCTGAAATTGTGCAGGTTATTTAGATATGTGAGTAGCTGAGGATCTATGGAGTTCATTCGTTTCAGGTGGGATGATGTCCATCTTCCTGATGGGCTGTTATGATCCCAATACATCACAGTGGTGCACAGTGACCAAATGTGGAGGTGGCCATGATGATGCAACACTAGCACGATTACAGAATGAACTCGACATGGTGAAAATAAGCAAGGTAATGTGACATTTCAGTTCGCACTACTTCGCACTGTTTTAGAAATGTTTAAGCTATAATTAAAATGATAAATCTAGATTAATTCTTGACAAAACTTTAAATAAATGTTCTCTTGGTGCAGGATCCAAGCAAAGTGCCAAGCTGGCTAAATGTCAGCAAGAATTACATACCTGACTTTATTGTTCGAGATCCAAAGGTGAGTTTCCAATCTACCTCAATGTTGGCTGTAGCCAGATTTGCCTTAAAGGGATGATGCTTATTGGTTTTGGATGAGACATCGCTGTTCCTTTCACTCATTTGCAAAAATTTTCCTCTGAGGAGTTCCTTGTCCTCCAGGCAAATTCATAAGAATGCTCTATGGCAGCCTGGTTTGAGTTCTCTCATGAGGAGTGTCTATTTTCTGATTATTTTTTTTCTTCTTCTCTCTATTTCATTTCTTAGAAAGCACCGGTTTGGGAAATCACTGGAGCAGAATTCTCTAAATCAGAGGCCCACTCTGCAGATGGGATATCAATCCGGTTCCCACGGTGCACCCGGATCCGTGACGATAAAGATTGGGAAACTGCAACCAACCTTCCTCAACTCAAGGTACACAACCTTGCAGGTATTTTTTGTTTTGAAGGAGTTGGAGATTGATATGGAGACTGATCAGCCAAGATACACATGTAAAGTCCTAGAAAGTCTGGTATCACAGTGCTGGACTGTGTTGAGTGCTATTGGACTTGAGGAATAGTATGTGGCCTTTTCAGGTCATTTGTCATTTCTGTACATTTACATGCAAGACACTGGAGGTGGTACTAGTGGGGTTTGCAGTGGGCTAGTGATAGGGTGGGAATTAGTGTTGGTGTACGGGATGAAAGGTTGGGTTGTGCATTGGAGTATAATGGAGTATATTGTGTATTTTGCCATTTTATGTAACAGCAGCATTGGATGCAGTTAGCTCTATTTTAATTCCTGTCATTATTGCTATCTTTTTTCATTTTATTTTAATGGATAACACTCATTAATGTCAATCCATTAATCAAACTGTTATAAATTTTCTTTACTTTTACCTTTTCAATGAATGTGTTCTTTCAGGACTTGTACAGGGTGTCTAAAATGAATGAAAGTGCTGATATTGTGGTAGTTTCTGAGAAAGATGATGATGAATGGCCCTCAGGAGGTTCTGGGACTTCTGATGTGACATCGAAACTGACCCCACGTGGTTCAAACCCTCCCTCCAAATCACCTGGGAAGAAAAGTAAGAGTGATGGAGGTGAGAAAAATATTCAAAATTTTAAATGTGTGGGAATTGAAGAGTAGATTGGAATCCTTTTTGGCTCTGTAGCAGGAATTTGGATTGAGTCCAGATCGGCAGAAAGATCTTCTTATAGAGTCATGGAAAAGGGCCCTTCTGCCCACCAAGTATGCACTGACCATCGACTACTCATTTTCACTAATCCAATTTTATCCTCCTTGCGTTCCTATCAACTTTCCCCCAGATTCTCCCATTTGTGTGCACCCGGGACTATTTACATTGGCCAATTAACCAACTAACCACTATATTTGACGTGTGGGAGGAAAAGGGAGCACCCAAAGGGAACCCACGTGGTCACAGGGAGAATGTGAAAATTCCACACAGACTTGCCTTTAAGAAATGAGCTTGGTGTGGCCCTCCCTCTGATCTACTCTGTTCAACCTGGGAGATGTTAAGTAGTTATTGGAAGTAACATGGCAGTCAATTTGGACTCTCAAGATTCCACAGAATGGAGTTGATGTGTTTTTTTTTATTATTTTGGTAGAGGAATACTATCGCCAGACACTGGAAGAACTCTTCAAATATTACCCATGGGATCTTTTGGGTTCACTGGGCCTCCGGTTTAACAACTTAACCCAAAGGCAACACTTCTGCCAGTGGTACTTCCCTCCCTTGGTACTGCCTAAGTCATTAAAATTACAGTGTGTATCTAATATTTATTATTGAGATTACAGCAATAAAGTTCCTTCCTTTCACATCTGAATAATGATTATTACACACCACCCAATAAAAGGATACAAATGGTAGATAATGGAAATGAGCAGAAAATTAAATTATTCCAATATACACCTGATATGGAGAACTAGTACTTTAATATCTGCACACACTTTAGCGTTCCTTTATATGTCTTTTAATGTGTCGACACTGTTTTAGGTAACAGAACCTTCCAAAAATCACCACCTGAAAGTTCAGCAGGAAAGAAGATGAAGAGAAAATTGCCAGCACCAGAGCAGAACGGAAAGAAGGTGATGCCCATTTTGCTGTTTCAAAAAATATTTTCTCCTGAGTGTTGTTTATGCTGAGATTTTTCCAGACTCTGCCTTGGTGCTTTGTTGGACCAATGGGCATTGCCTGTGATTCCACATTTTGAAGACCTACCTTTGCAGTATTGTGTTAAATTGCTGCAAGTAGTCACCAGATTGGGGAGTATCTGTGGAGAGAAAAATCATTAGCATTCCAGTCAATATATTTCCTCAATTCTGACAAAAGGTTATTTACCCAAATGTTAACCCTGTACCTCTTACCACAAATGATGCCTGACCGGATGAATAATTACTGTCTTTATTATTAATGCTGAAAATATCAAGCTTTTGATTTTTATTTTGTCTCCTGTAGTACTGTTATGAGAAATGGATGTTCTCCTTTGGAGCAACCATAGAACCATACAGCACAAAACAGGCCCTTTGGCCCACCGTGTCGTGCCGTCCATCAGACCACCCTCACACTACCTAACCCCTTCCTCCCGCATATCCCTCTATCTCATGTTCCTCCATATGCCTATCCAACAAGCTCTTGAACCTGTTCAATGTATCTGCCTCCACCACCACCCCAGGCAGTGCATTCCATGCACCAACCACTCTCTGGGTGGAAAAACCTCCCTCTGACATCTCCCCTGAGCCTCCCACCCATAACCTTAAAGCCATGACCTCTCGTCTTGAGCATTGGTGCCCTGGGAAGGAGGCGCTGACTGTCTACTCTATCTATTCCTCAAGGAGTGGTGGTATTTATTTGGGCTGCTTTTTGCAGATTTGAAGTGAATGACAATGGCTATTTTTCTTTTTTTTCAAAAAAAAGAATTTTTCACCGCTGTCTCTGCCATTCACCAATAACTTAAGGGGAAGGATAGAAAATCAGCTTTGAACTTGAGGTCTTCATGTATTGGCCCAAATGACACTTGGTTATCTTTTTATTCATGGTTTATCCTAAAACAAAAATTACCCAAATCCCTTTCAGTGAAAGGGGCAATATGGCTAGCAGAGCTGCTGCCTTACAAGTCCAATAACTCTGGATCAATCCCGACCTTGGGTGCCGTCTGTGTGGAGTTTGCATGTTCTCTCTGGTGCTCTGCTTTCCTCCCACATTTCAAAGGCATTCGGGTAATTGGCCTCTGTAAATTGCCCCTAATGTGAGTGGTAAAATCTGGGGGGGTAGATTGGTGATCTTACCGAGATAAAATGACGACCTTACCGAGATAAAGAACTCTGTTTTAAATGGAGGTAGGATGATAGCCTGTCATTCAGTCTTAAAATCTCACTATACAATCAATCAACCATACGACCTTAAAAAAAAATCTGGTCTAAATGATAGTACCTCCCTATATTAAAAAAAAATTGAAATAGAAGTGATCTTTTTGTCTGTTTTAACTTGGCCTTTTTATTTTAAACAGATCAAATCACCCATTACTGAAAAGAGTAATGGCTCTTTGCTTTCCAGTCCATCTCTGCCACCTTCTCCTAACCAGGTACTTTAATCTTGTTGTTACTTATTGTATTTTGTAAAGAAGTTTGCAACATCCATAGTATTGCTTCCCCTGGCTTTAATTCAGCAAACCTTGCACAATGATTCCAACAGTGTCTCTCACCCACTTCCCCCAGGACAAAATTACTTGACTTTCGGTGGGGTGCTTATGGCAGAAAGACCAAACAAAATCCAAGGCAGACTCTTCAGGAGGGGAAAAAAAACATCTTGATGCAAAGTGTAGAAACATGGAGCTTGTTCCCATAATAATTCTAGCTTGATTTTAATAATTTCAAATTTGTACTAACCATGAGACGAGAGCTCGTAGTGGTTGGCATTTAGGATGAAAATTGGTCTGAAGGGCAAAATGACCTTTGGAACCAAATGGCCTAATTCTTTTTCTGTGTCTGTACAGGAGATGGAGAGAAAAACCTTTAGCATTTCAGCTCGATATGGCTCTACACAGAGGGCTGTGGAGGCCAAGTCATTGGGTGTATTTAAGGAAGAGATTGATATATTCTTGATTGGTAAGGGGGTTAAGGGTTACTGGGAGAAGCCAGCAGAATGAGGTTGAAAAAAATCGACCATGATTGAATGGTGGAGCAGACTCTGGGCGGAATGGCCTCATTCTGCTCTTGTGTCTTATGATCTTGTCCCATGCCTAACCATCTTCAGCTTTTTTGTCAAAGACTGACCTTCTGTCATGTGGTCAAAAGTGGGGATGTTTCCTGATTGCACAATGTTCAGTTCCTTTTGCAACTCCTCAGCAAATGAACCAAGCCAAATCCTGCGTGCAGTGCAGAATTGACCTGGACAACATTCAGTAATAGGCTGATGAGTAGTGAATGAAGTTTGTTACACAGAAGTGTCAGCAATGTCCATCTCCAACAAGGAGGAATCAACCTACCCTTATTGTTCAATGTCCCTCCCCTTCAACATTCTAGCCATCACCATTGACCTGTAACTCAATTGGACAGACCACATAAATATAGTGGCTACAAGAGCAGGTCAGAAACTTGGTATCCTGAAACAGGTAACTTGCCTCCTGCCATCTCAAAGCCTTTCTACCATCTGCAGTGCCCGAGTCAGGTGTACCTGGATGATTGCAGCATCAGCAACACCCAAGAAGCTCAATGGGCCAATCTCCAAAATGCATTTCAGTTTGTCCCACAGGATACTTCAATAACATCCCCTAAACCTATGACATCTACGAAGGGCCACAGGTGCATGGAAACACCATCACCTGCAAGTTCTCCAAGTCTCACTTGGTCAATATATTTCTGTTCCTCAGTTGTTGCTTTTGGCCTGAGTTTTTCCCACTAAGGCATTTAAATAAAATGTTCTACTCTGATTTGCAGCTGTTTTTCCTGGAGTTTTAATTAAGCTCTGCGGTATTTAAAATAAGCATAGCTGTGGCTATATAATTGTGGTTGTGAGCATTCTAATCATTGTGGGTCATTGACATCTTGGTGAAGGCAGTTCCACTTCTAGACAGTGATCATGCTGCAACTGCTTCTGCTTTTGTGGCAGATGTGTATCAGTAACCGCAGTTTGAGAATTTGCACACTGCTTGTTCAGTCTTTCTTTTGTAAAACTACATATTGCTTCATAGCACTCTTAAGTGTCCTTGTTACATTGTGTTAATAAAGCCTTACAAAGACCAACGTGACTAGTTCATGAGTTCAAGCAATTGTTTATCTGATGGAACAATAAGAGTGCTTAACATGTTCTCTTATTTTTGTGCTTTCTTTGGGGAAAAGGAAGAAAGTACAGTCTATTGACAGGACCTTTTTAGGAAGAAAGTAAGCAATGTTGCAGAAGTGAGGAAAGTCTCCAATTTCTTCTCGAGTAGTTTAGCTCCAAAAGATTTCGGTGTCCTTCTTATTTTAAAAGAATCATCCCTGAGACCTGAGCTGACATGATGAACAGCCATATCTCCACAGTGAGCATCAATAAAAGTATTGTCTTTGAAGTACTTCTAATAAAACAAATATGAAAATGTCTACCTTTGGTGTGTATACTGACTTCACAATGACTTCATGTTTAGTTTCTAATTGCAAGATATAGCTGTATATCTTGTTCATAGAAAATTATGAAGAAAGCAAAACGGGCAAATTTACACAGTTAAATATCTGCCACAAGATATCACATTTGGCATGGAGGGCTGGCACCTACAATTCTCTTTGGTATCCATTATGCTGCTGCCTCTGATTCAAATTATTGTCTATTAATTAATGGTACTTCCTCAGTTGGCTTCAATGAGAAACTTTAAACATTGTGCAGAATGCTTTAACCCATCTGTAATAGTTTTAAATTCTGTATTTTATGTTGCATATTTGAACCCAAGACTGAAATTGTGCACACTTTTTTAAATAAGAGATCTGCTGCAATATTTTTAAAAACAAAAACACTTTTATTTCCTCCAGACTTTGCTGGACATATTTACAGGGGTAAAACTTTATTTGCCTGCATCAGTGCAAGATTTCGACAGAATCCGCCGGTACTTCATTGCATACGATGGTGACCTGGTTAAAGAGTATGACGTAGCGACAGCAACACATCTGATTGGTGAAGTGAAGGATAATACATGTGCCAAACGGGTCTCTGTGAATTGGATATGGGAGTGCATCAAGAAAAGGCGGCTGGTTCCACCATTCTGAAAGGTTGCATTCTTCATAACAACTCAGAGCAAAAGGACAAAACTCTCAAATTTGAGATTAACTACTTTCCTGAGAGATTTTAGATTTATAATCTTCTGTATTAGGGGAATGAATGAGATTGGACATTGGAATTCTGTGCTTGGTGTCAGGTATACAATTCTAGACTTGCATAGTATGAAGACCTATGGAAAGAAGTGCTGCAGGTGTCCTTCTTTAATGCTTCTGTTTGTGACGTACATAACAATTTCTGCACTGTGGTGCTATACCTGACTATCTTCAAGGCCATGGAAACGTGCATTCCAATCCACAGACCTAATGGGAACCTAACTTGCAAAACAGCTTGTGGAGAGACAATTTCTTGAAGAGCAATGACTGGTGCTTAACCTGGAGTCATAATGACTTTCTATGAGTAATAAAATTTATTGCATTTGTTTATATGTGGTTGAAATCTATAGTACATGAGCTTAAAAATAAATACAAAAAAATTGCAGATGCTGAAAATTAGAAACAAAAGCAGCAAATGCTGGAATAAAACTCAGCAGGGCGGGGAAAGAAATGTTTTGAGTCTGCGATCCTTTGTTGTAGACCCGAAACATTGATGACTGCTCTTTCCACAGATACTGCCTGACCTGCTAAGTTTTACCAGCATTTTCTGTTTTTGTTTCAACTTAGACATGATTTTTGCGGATGCATATCTCTCTAACCTGACCTCCTTGATTCTTGAGCTTAAAGTAAGCTGCAACATTTACAGAGGACAAAGATTTAGGGTGAAGCATTATAAAGGTGCATTTCCTCCGTTAACTAATGACATGTGCAGTATTTGCAGCCCTTGGTGTGTTACTGAGGCATTTAAGTTAAATCATTGGTCTGTTGAATTTAGCTGTTCTCAGCCGAGTAGTGGATGGATGTCAACACCATGAGACCATGGTCCTCTGCTATTCTCTCATTATCCCCTGTGAGTGTCACACAAAGATGTTGTGATGCTCTTCCATGAGAATGGCCATTTGGACAAAGCTCTGGTGCAAATAATTTCTCCACTTCCTTTCTAGCTTTTTTTTTATTCTTTGTAACTATTGTATATAATATGAACATTTACATTAAGTGGCCAGGTGACGGTTTGGAATGCTGCTGCAGTTTCCACAATGATGTTACATTACCCATCACAGATCTGCTCAAACCTCTGCAAACAAATTGGATTTTTTTTAAACCTACTCTTTTGGCATTATATTTTTTCCTTGCCTATCTTGCAGCTTGGCAGGATATCAATAAAAGTCCTTTGGCAACAATAACATTTGTGGGAAGAGAATTCATTTCTGGTTTGGGGAAATGTCCAAGTTTCTCATTTAACTATGATTTCTGTTTAAAGAGTTTATGAAATAAGAATGATTCATGTGTCCCATTATGAATTATGAGTTTATTGATCAACTTTGATACATCGAAAATGTATTTTGGATTCTTCAGACTTCATTTAATTATTTGTTTGCCAGCTTTTGAATTGTTCCGTAGATCAACATGCTGTGAAGAATTGATGCTGACACATCAGTAAATGACCTGCTTCAACAAAGCACCAGGGTAATGCCAGCTGTTAGTAATTTAATAATGCAGCTGAGGAGGGGAGGGCAAGGGGTCAGTGATGGAAGACATGAGGACAAATTTGCTCACTACTTTGTTTTTGGCCCCTCAAAGTCTCAACCTGTTTCTCCTTTAGTGATACAGCAGTGAAATGGGGGGAAATGGGCAAGGGAAGGAAGGAACAGGGGAGAATTATAGAAGCAAAGGGAAGAAAGATGAAGCAGTGATTTTTTTTTAAAAAGCATAAGAGAAGGCAAAGAGAAAGGGCATCAAATGAATTTGAGACACAAGAGACTGCAGATGCTGGAATCTGGAGCAACACACAATCTGCTGGAGGAACTCAGTGGCTTGAGCAGCATCTGGGGGTGGGAAAGAATGGTTAATGTAAGTTCTGATGTAGGGTTGCAACCGGAAATGTCAACAATTCCTTTGACCCTCACAGATGCTGCTCCACCTGCCGAGTTCTTCCAGCAGATTGGGTGAAATTAATTTGAGAATTGTGGGAGATCAAAATAATTAACAATTTTATGGTGGTTTGGAAATGTTATGGAGATGAGGGGTAAGTAGGGTTTATTATGAGTTTGGACACTGGGTTAGAAAAGAGGCAAGAAGTTTGCAACCAAGTAGGATGGGGGTAGCAGGTGAATGGGAACTGCACCACCAGCAGATTCCACAAGTTGTACACCATTGCCACTGGGTCTAACTCCTGGAAAACTTCACTCAATAGTCCAGTGGGACTACTTTCACAGCAGGGGCTAAGAAGGTAGATCACTACCACCTTCTCAAGGGCATCTATGGATGGGCAATAAATGCTGGTTTTGCCAATCGTGCCCAGGTCCTGAAAGTGAATTTAAAACATCCAATCTACCTTTTCATTAAATTTGTTATCTCAAAGGATTACACAGCCAATGACTCGTTTCTCAAAGTGGCACAGTTGAAATACTCATCACCAAGGTTCTTGTCAGGTTTGGTGGAGCAATCTGAATTGAAGATATAGATCGACTGGCCAGCTTTTGTATTGCATTCCAACAACGTGCCGTCACTGTTTTGCTGCTGTGTTTACTTGCATCACATAGCAAGTTTGGATCCACAAGAGACTGCAGATGCTGGAATCGGGAGCAACGTCCAAACTGCTGGAGGAACTCAGTGGGTCAGGCAGCATCTGTGGAGGGAAATTTATAGTTGACCTTCTGGGTTGAGACCCTTCACCTGGACTGAAAGATAAAGGCCGGTATAAAACGGTGAAGGGAAGGAGTGGAGCAGGAGCTGGCAGGTAATTGGTGGATCCAGGTGAGGGGGGAGGGGGTGGAAGAATAGTGCCAGAGCTGGCAGATGATGGTTGGAAGCGATAAAGGGCTGAAGATGATAGAATCTGATAGGAGAGGAAGGTGGAGCATGGAATAAAGGGAGGGCGATGGGGAGGGGAACCAGTGGGAGAAGTGGGTGGCAGTTTCCCTGCTGTCTATTTTGTTAATAACCTGAGTAAACAAATTCAGTTTTAATATCTCACTGGAAGGACAGTGCATTAATGCAACATTCCCTCATTAGTGCACCCAGCTGTTGGGCTAGGTTATCTGTTTGGGAATCTAGAATGGGATTTGAACTATAAACTTCAAAGTTACAGGGGAGAATTTAGTCTCTGTCCATTATAGGCACATGGAAGGTACTTTGTAGCTTAGAGTAGTTCAGCTAGAAAAGTTAATGCAATTGTTGAGAGGGAGAGATTAATCCATAGGAGATGGGGTTGACAGTTCAAATGCAACCATGGACTTTTAAGCACAGCAATAGAGCAATCTGAAATCTCAGATACCGTGGCAATTTGAAGCAAGGTATTCTCATGGAAAATGTCAAGAAATTTGCACCTAAATTGCATTGGCTTTATTAATTCAAACCCAGTTGGTGTGGCCCTTGTCTATCTCTGATCTGGGAGAGAATGATTGATTGGCTCAGTTAGCTAATCCATGGCGACTACAATAACTTGCATTGATGTACTTTGTGTCCATCTTTGAGCCGTGTTTCACTTACAGCCACGCATCATATTTCTGCATGGCTATCTGTGCTCCAGTTCATTGACTTTATTTCCTTGACTCATTGCACTGAAGTATAAACATTTCAGCACTGCCAAACTTTGTTTCATTTTCTTCCATCTTTCCTCTGCCTTCCAGGCTTTATTTTTAAACACCTATTTTTTTTTCCCCTCTAGTTTTGACTCCCTTTTGAAATTGTCAGCTTCTCCTTATTAAGCTGGTATAAATCCTCCCCAAGGGCACCTGCAAGGTCACTGGTCTGATTCTGTCGACATGCAACTTGTGTGGCTTGTACTGTTCCCATCTAAATTGGAACTATATCCAGTGTCTCTGAAATCTAAAGTCTTCATTCCTGCACCATCTCTTCAGCCACACATTCCCTTGCACTGCCCAGTTCTGCTACACTCTGGCATATACCTCTGCTTTTATCAACCTGGAGATGACTACCTTTTTGACTCCTGTTCTAAAGTCTCAGCCCTAACTTCCTGTAGTTTGCTTGCTGGTGCTCCGTCATTCAACCTACATCACTACTGATGTGGACCATGAGTCAGTGCCACAGCAGGTAGTGCTGCTGCCTGCAACTCCAAGGATCCAGATTCAATTCCGAGCTTGTGTTCTGCCTCAGTGGAGTTTGCAAATTCTTCCTGCGACGAGCTGAATTTCCTGTCTCATCCCAAAGGTTTGCTGGGGTAGGTTAGTGAATTGGCTACTGTAAATGGCCCTTGGTGTAGGTACTGTCCTGTAAGTTGGTGCTATAAATCATCAAAAGGGTGAGTTGGTGGGAGTGTGAGAGAAAACTTGCAAGACTACGGGGCAATTGGACTGATAGCATTGCATTGCATGGACTCAGTGGGCCAAATGGCATCCTTGTGTGTTGTGACGAATATGTGGCCGCTGACCTTTCGCCCTTCTTCCCCTCAGATATTCTGTGGGCTGCTTAGTGGTACATTTGGTCCTGGTACCAGGGAGACAATATATAACTTGGAATCACATCTATGCCCACGGAAACACCTATTCCCTTTTGCCCCTTCCCCCCCAACTGTTAGATCATTTTTCACTGTACGTCTCTTGTCCTTTTGATCCCCTTGTGTAGCTAAATCACCCATAGTACCATGGACTTGTCTGAACCATTGCCTTCCTCAGGATTGAGAGGTGAAAACCAGTTACAGAGTGTGTGATGCCCGAACTACCAGCAGCCGCCCATTCTGCCTCTGGTCATAGGCACTTAAAACACAATCTGAAATGTACAGTCCACAAACGCCTGTCCCACATTGATGGCCACTGCTGATCAAGGTCCAAAATCCAGATCTTGAGCCCCTTCAATTGTTGATGCTTCCCATACAAGTGGTTTTCCAGGGTATTGGAAGAATTGGCGGGAATGTGGTGAGAAATGAATGGGATTAGTGCAGATGGTGCTTGATGGTCCTCATGGACTCGATGGGCTGAAGGGCATCTTTCCCTGCTCCATGACTGATGCACTTTGAGTGGGACTAAAGAGCTCTGTCATTGAAATAAGTGCTTAAAAATCTTAGGACCTGTGTTCTTTCTGTATTTAAAAAAAAATGTTGAGAATCTTAGCAACCTATGAGCTTTCTGCTGACCTCCACAGTCACTTCTTTTTGCTCCTCAGCCCCAAGAATAATCACACATTTGCTCCCAGTGCTATACAAGTTGAATTGAATGCAACTCTGCCTCTTCTCCCTGCACCAGATACCCAGACTGAGCAAATTCCTGATTCTCACTCACTCCCAGTTGCACTCTGTTCCAGAACCCTCATTTAAATGCACTGTTAAGTATCCAAGTACTGATTCAATAACTACTGACCTGTAAGTGCCACCTATGGACGTTATTACTTGTATCTGGCCACCTCATTAGCTGCATTAGTCTTGGATTGAAGATAGATGAAAAGTTTTCAGCTAGGAGTGGGTGACCTTTTACCAGTGTTGTTGATAATCAACCTTACTGAACACAAAAATTGAAGTAGTTCTACACATCCTCCAGGGGGAAAAAATGTCGGTTTTAACTTTCTTTATCTTTCTCTTGTTCCCACCTTAATTCCACACATGTATTCTAATCTTTATTCCACTTACTCTAAACTGATTTAACTTATTTCTTGATAATTTGTTTTGCTTGCTGGTGTGCGTTATGAGACTCTGTTTGAAGCCCTCCTCCTGGCTTTGTGCTTTGGCAGGTCATACTCATAGAGGATGCTGCGCTCGATCAAACTGAGAAATGTGTACAAGGTCTCCAAACAACTATATGCAAGGACACCCATGAAACATGTTTCTCTGCTACTCAGAGTGAGACCCAGCCCATGAAGTTTTGCAAATGCTGATGTGTAGCTGGATCTATAGTGTTTGTTTTTTGGAGCAAAATTCTGCAGATGCAAAGCAGAAAATGCTGCAAGTGTTCAGCAGGCCAGGCAGTTCGAGCAGGCAGAGAAATAGAATCAACGTTTCAGGTCAATGACTCTTCATCAAAAACGGGAAGGCCACCCACTGCCCCTACAGAGGCTACAGGTTTTTGCTGTCAAAGTAGCCTTGGTGAGTAACTGCAGTGCATTTGTAGATGGCACATCCACACTAGCCATGGTGTGCCAGTGGTGAAGGGAGTGAATGTTGAGGGAGGTGGACTGATTGCCGATCGAATAGGCTGCTATGTTTTGGATGACATTGAACTTTGAGTGTTGCTGGAGGTGCACCAATCCAGGGAAGTGGACAGTATTCCATCAGTTCTAACCTACACACAGAGGCTTTGGAGGATGTTTTGGGGTGACACGTGCCAAAGGATACCCAACCCCTGACCTGCTCTTATGAGCCATACTATTAAAATGGCTAGTCAGTTAAGTTTCTGCTCAATGGGACTCCCTAATATGACCGTGTTTAGAAGCACCACTCCCCACCAGCAATCCTTACATTCCTAATAATCAGTTTTAATATTTCTCCCAACATTTGACCCAAGTTCAAGAGTTACGGCTGTGAAAGCCCTCCTTACATGCACTGGATGCATTGATTTTGCATATTTATTTCACCATTGTTCCATGAGACAGAGTGATGTAGATTTATGGGGGTGCAAATGATTCATGTTGTAAGGTCCTATAGCATGGAAGCAGTTCCTTTGTCCCACTGAGTCCAGGCCAACCACCAAGCACCCATTGACACTAACCCTACACGAATCTACATTCTTGTAAGCATAACCCCTGAGCTATATGACTCACCGACCACACTAAAGCCAATTAACCTATCTACCCCCGCACCTTTGGGATGTGAGAGGGAATTGGAGCGCCCAGAGGCAATCCACACCATCACAGCAAGGAAGTGCAATCTCCGCACAGACGCACTGGACGTGGAGTGGTGAGCTAGCAGCTCTGCTGGCTGTGCCATTCTGCTGCTCAGAAGAGGTTTCTTTGACGGAGTGGAGTAGCAGGAAGTGCAGGTGTCTCAGAGCTCCAGTAACACCTGACTCCGATGCTGCTCCATATGGATTTTCCATGGATCTTCTGGTTTCCTTCTACCACCCAAAAGGTATACTATTGGTGGGTTAATTGGCTGCTGTAAATTCCAGTTTGTTGTTGTTATGGGCATATATACACAGGGAATGCCATGATAATTAGCGTTTTGCAGCAGCAGTACAGTACATTACAAGGCAAGGACAAACATAAGTTAACATAAACTTAAATTGATATAAATTACACATAACTTGCACATGTGCAAAATAAACAGAACGACATTAGTGCAAGTTGAGAGAGCGAGGTAAAAGAATACAGTCCAAGGTGGTGGTAGGGATTTTCAAGTTGGTTCAAGGACGTGATGGCAGTGGGGAAGAAGCTGTTGTTGAACCTTGAGGTGTGGGTCTTCAGGCTCCTGTACCTCCTGCCTGATGGCAGCATTGAGAAGAGGGCATATCCCGGATAGTGGGGGTCCTTAATGATGGTCCTTAATGATGCCTTCCTGAGACATCGCCTCTTTGTAGATGTCCTTGATGGTGGGGAGAGTTGTACCGGTGATGGAACTGGCTGAGTCCACTGCCCTCTTGCATTCCTGTGCATTGGAGTGTCCATACCAGGTCACTGTGGAAATTAACCCTAGTTTTGTACTGTATTGTACTGGAGAGGATGCAGAGGAGATTCACTCGGATGTTGCCTGGGATGGAGCATTACAGTTATGACGAGAATGAATAGGCTGGGTTTGTTTTCCTTAGAGCAGAGAAGACAGAAGGGGGACCAGACTGAGGTGAGTAAAATTATGAGGGGTTTAGATAAGGTAGAAAATGAACCCTATTTGACAGAGTGGGGTAGCAGGAGGTGCAGGTGTCTCAGAGCTCCAGTAACACCTGACTCCGATGCTGATCCGTGTGGATTTTCCCTGGATCTTCTGGTTTCCTCCTACCACCCAAAAGATATACTATTGGTGGGTTAATTGGCTACTGTAATTAACTTTGGAAATTAACCCTAGTTTAACTGAGTGACAGGAAAATTGGGGTGGACCGTGTGTGTGCGTGAGAGAAGAAGTTATGAGGATGTATGTGTGGGAATGGGACTGATTGCAATGCTCTGAGATCTGGCATAGACTTGACGGGCTGAATGGGGTCTAACTAAGGAAATATGAGAATACTTGATTTCTTAAAGCTCACTTGCAATGCAAGTTTCCATTCATTACAAAAATGTGACTGTGTGATGGGAAAGGGCCATGAGCACGTCAATCAAAACCAAGGTAAATGCACTGAGGGTGATGGCAGCTTTCTCTGTGATTCAGTTTTAGGACTGGATGGATTTAACAATCATACAACACCAGTAGAAGTTGATGCAGACTAGGAAAATGATGCGCTGTTAAACTCAAAAAGATGAGGAATACTTGGAGCTTGCAAGTGAAGATTCCAAAAGTCCAGTGATTGTTGTTCCTATGGTAAGTTACCAACAGTGGGAAAGTAGGTACCTATGCACAATGATCAACAAAATACCAAATGGTGTCCTTTTCTTTATTTGAGAGCAGAATATCCAAGATCTGGATTGCAGCCAAAATAGCAAAGATTAAAGGGGCTGGAGGTATCAATGTTATATGTTCATCCAAGACATGTTGTATTAGTTGCAATTTTAAGTAATGAATCTTCATTTCTTGAGTAGAAGCAATCTGTATGTGCAAGATAATAGTGCTATGCATTGAATTGCTATAATGGTTTCTCCATTTGCTTTGTACACCAATTTTTGGGTCAAGCAAAATATATTACTTTCTCATGTTCCCACCATGAAGCATCCAGTTTGGATGATGTTTATTCAAAATAGTATTTGGTCAGCTTCTTATCTCACTTCTTTAGAGCAGGAAGCTAAGGCTTTCTTTATGCCTCTAAAGGACTGTTGTGTGAGTTTTTTTATTACAAATGTGTGGGTATATTGTTGGATTGTTGTCATAGACTTGCCGAGTCAGAGGGTCAAGGACTCGTACAGCAGGGGAACAGGCCCTTCAGCCCATCGCACCTGTGCCAGACATCAAGTACTTGTTCCATTTTCCAGCACCCACCCTGTAGACTCGTATGCATTTCTAGTATTTATTTAGGTACTTAAATGTAGTGAGAGTACCTGCCTCCACCACCTCCTCAAGAAGTGTTTTCCAGATTTCAACCATCTGGGTGAAAAATTCTTCCACAAATCCCCTCAATCTCCTATCCTTTACCGTAAACCTGTGCCATCTGGTTACAAAAGGGGAAAAGTTTCTAATTTTCTACCTTATCTAAACCCCTCATAATTTTACTCACCTCAATCTGGTCCCCCTTCTGTCTTCTCTGCTCTAAGGAAAATGAACCCAGCCTATCCATTCTCGTCATAACTGTAATGCTCCATCCCAGGCAATATTTGAGTGAATCTCCTCTGCATCCTCTCCAGTACAATGCTGTTCTTCCTTTGCCGTGGTTACCAGTAATCCAGTGTGGCATTACTAATGTTTTATGTAGTTGCATCGTAACCTCACTTTTATATTTTATGTCTGGCAAATGAAGACAATTATCCTGTAAACCTTCTTAACCACATTACCTACTTCTGCTGCTGCCATCAGGGATTGTTGGACAGATACACAAAGGTTCTTTATTCAAAAAAGGTAGTAGGGATAGTCCAGGGAATTATAGACCAGTGAGCCTTACGTAAGCTGCTAGAAAGGATTCTAAGAGATAGGATCTATGATCATTTAGAGAATCATGGACTGATTAGGGACAGCCAGCATGGATTTGTGAAGGGAAGATCTTGCCTCACTAGCCTGATGGGGTTCTTTGAGGAGGTGACCAGGAAGATTGATGAGGGTAGTGCAGTAGATGTGGTCTATGTGGATTTTAGTAAGGTGTTTGACAAGACTCTGCACGGTAGGCTTCTTCAGAAGGTCAGAGGCCAAGGGATCCAGGGAGCCTTGGCCGTGTGGATTCAGAATTGGCTTGCCTGTAGAAAGCAGAGGGTTGTGGTGGAGGGAGTGCATTCAGATTGGAGGACTGTGACTAGTGGTGTCCCACAGGGATCAGTTCTGGGACCTCTACTTTTTGTGATAGTTATTAATGACTTAGATGAGGGGGTGGAAGGCTGGGTTAGCAAGTTTTCAGATGACGCACAGATTGGTGGTGTTGTGGATAGTGTGGAGGGCTGTCGAAGCTTACAGAGGGATATTGATAGGACGCAGAGCTGGGCTGACAAGTGGCAGGTGGAGTTCAATCCGGAGAAATGTGAGGTAGTACACTTTGCAAGGACAAACTCCAAGGTGGAATACAAGGTCAGTGGCAGGATTCTGGGCAGTGTAGAGGAGCAGAGGGATCTGGGGGTTCATATCCACAGATCACTGAAAGTTGCCACACAGGTGGATAGGGTAGTTAAGAAAGCTTACGGGATGTTAGCTTTCATAAGTCGTGGGATTGAGCTTAAGAGCCACGAAGTACTAAACTTTACAAAACTCTGGTTAGACCACACTTAGAGTACTGTGTCCAGTTCTGGTCGCATCATTATAGGAAGGATGTGGAGGTGTTGGAAAGGGTTCAGAGGAGGTTTACCAGGATGCTGCCTGGATTAGAGAGTATGGATTATGAGGAGAGACTAAAGGAGCTAAGGCTTTACTCATTGGAGAGAAGGAGCATGAGGGGAGACATGATAGAGGTATACAAAATATTAAGAGGAATAGATAGAGTGGACAGCCAGCGCCTCTTTCCCAGGGCACCAATACTCAATACAAGAGGGCATGGCTTTAAGGTAATGGGTGGGAAGTTCAAGGGAGATGTCAGAGGGAGGTTTTTCACCCAGAGAGTGGTTGGCGCATGGACTGCGCTGCCTGGGGTGGTGGTGGAGGCTGATACGTTGGTCAAGTTCAAGAGATTGTTAGAGAAGCATATGGAGGAATTTAAGATAGAGGGATATGTGGGAGGAAGGGGTTAGATATTCTTAGGAGTGGTTTGAGGGTCGGCACAACATGGTGGTCCGAAGGGCCTGTATTGTGCTGTATTGTTCTATGGTTCTATGGTTCCTTTGTTCCTCAGTACTTCCTAGGATCCTACTGTTCATTGTGT